>NC_089586.1:125645818-125862592 GCF_019320115.1 Miscanthus floridulus | reverse complement strand
GCGGCCCTATTGAGCAGCATGGAGCACAGGCACGTCGTCTCGTTGGCCGCCGCGTCCCGGAGCGGCCCGCAGCACGCCGCCACGGGCGCCGCCGTGGACGTGGAGTTGAGGTACCCCGCGCATGGAACCAGCTTCGCCGCGCACGACGGCATCGCCCCTGAGCCGGAGCCGGAGCCGGACGTCCCCTACGCGTACGCGGATGGAGCCAGCGCCAGGTAGGCCACGACCACGGCGGCCAAGAGGCGGGCGGCGCTCTGCTGCATTGTATGCTCTGTGCAGTTGTGCTTGCGGGCGAGTGACACTGAGGGAGTGGAGTGATCGGTGCTGCGGGCGGGGTACGCGAGATGCGGGTGGGAGTTTATGGCGGTGCGGTCGGCTGTGGCCTCGGGTCTGTCGGGCCGGTTGGTGGCGTGCCAGCGAGGCGGCGGAGATGCGACGACGGGCGGGTGGTTGGCGGGACGCCCGTGGGCCGGAATCTTGCGCTGTCTATCTGGGGCTGCGGCTGGCCTGGCGCCCGCACGCTCCCGTCCCCGCCGCAGCGAGAGGTTGGATGCGGTGGGCTAACGTGCATGCATCATGCATGCACATGCATGCCTGTGTGAGGTGCCACGTGGGTTAAAAATTTGAAACAAATGGGGTACGGGCTAGAATGCACCACTAACAAAGATTATGGACCCAAAAAACCACTTTCAAAGTTAATAGACCTAAGTGAAACTAGAGCGTAAGTTGATGGACCAGCCATGCATTTAACTCAAAAAAGAATATTACTAAAGTCTAAACTACCCAATCATTTGCCAGTAGGAATAATTTCACTCCAAGTAAGTTTTTCCCACCTACGATGACACAACAAGCTCGTAGCCTTAACGAGTCCATGACACGTGGACCCCTCGCTCCTTGACCCCACCACTCAGTAGCACGCATCCTCCAAGGAAACTGAGCACAGCGTGCGGGCAACACCACCAACCAGCCCACCGCCGTGTCCTAGGCTCCTAGCTTCGTAACGACACTACCGGCCGTGGGTCATCTCTATCACCAACAAGCCGCCACCAAAAACAACACGCGCGGATGGAACAAGAAGTCCGCCACGGACACAGCCACGCGCACGTCTCCCTCTCCCCTCTCCCCTCTCCCCTCTTCGCCGTTGGGGTCGGGTGTTGCGAAGCGAGACAAGCCACCGGTCGCCGCGCGACTAGGGTTCGGTTCCCATGGAGCCGGCCTCCTCGTCCGAGCCTCCTCCTCTGGCGGAGGCGGCGGCGAGGCGGAGGCTGCCGGAGGAGCTGAAGCTGCGGCGGAGGACGCTGGAGTCGGTTCTGGAGCAGTGCCAGCGCGCGCTGGAGATGATGCACGAGGCCGATCTGGGGGAGGCTGCAGAGGGGGCAAGCTTCAAGGAGGTGGAGGTGGAGGACGAGGGGGGCGGCGACGGCGGCGGGGACGAGGACGAGGGGGCGCCGCCGCCACCTCCCTCGGAGACCGACTACGAGGCGGACGAGGTGAGGGGACGAGATCTCGCTGTGCAAATCAATTTGGGTTCGGGTATTGGTGCTGGTGGCTCGATTGGTTGGGCTACTTTGCGGCAGTTAGGCGTTTTCTGAGATGTGGGCGATACTAGCTTAAACGGTTTAACTGGATCGGAGGTTGCCGCGTGCCAGGACTAGGCCTTGCACGAAATTGCTACAAATTTGAGTGACTGCTGCTCAATTATTGCCTTACTGTTTCTGTGGTATTACGTGCTGGGTCAGCAGATGACTTGGTCATGAAAGTTGTCAGATATAGTAATAGGTTCTTAAGGTCAAACTTGGAAGCCAAGCAGTTGCTATATGAGATTGCTTAGTCCAGTGAAATGTTTCATAGAGTGGGGAGATTAAAACGAGATTGCATAGCAGATGAGGCCATGAATTTGGTAGTTGGTATGTATTTTGGTAAGTGATTTGTAATTCCACAGTTTTTCACACTATTATGTATTTAGCAAATAAATAAATAAATAAATAGTAGATGATTCATAGACTTTGGAATAGTTGACATCTTACACTGAATTCCTTGTGCAACATGGGTCCAGGCTATTCATGGCGTGAAGCGTAACTATAAATTCTGTTTTCCTGGTCATCAGTTTGAGCTAAACTGTTTTCTGGCGCTTCAACTGTGGTCTAAACAGCTTTATGGAAATATGGCAGTCATGCATGTTACCTATTGATGGTAGCATAAATTAGACCAGGCTTTCACTGTGCTTGTTCCTTTCTGTTTTCAAGCCTCCCTAAGGTCTCTACATCTTAATTAACTTGCAGCTGTGTGATCTTCTGAAATCAAGGGTTCAATCACCTGAATTTCTCGAGAAGCTAGATACCCTTCAGAAGTCAGTATATCAACATGGTGCAGGTGCATTTGCTGTGCAAAATTACCCTTTGCTGGATTCAGAATTTAACTGTAATTGTTTTTCATAATGAATGCATGCACTGTCTTGTCCACCTTTTTTTTGTGAATGTCTTGTCCACAATTTAGAAACCCCTATCTGTATACACCGTTCAATTGAATCTGACAACTGAACAGTTCTACAATGACTCTTGTAACAGTGGATGAAATGGTATCATGGGATATTATAAGTGCTGCAGATATATGGGATGATAAGAGTATGAATGTTAGTGATGATTCAGAGGACGGATATGTTCTTGTTAAGCAAGAGGACATAGTTGATGGTATTGCATGCTTCATGGCTGCATACTTGCTTTCACTGAAACAAACTAAGGTATATAAAGTGCAGTTCACTTTCTATTTGCTCATATACATAAGTGCATTTTGTTTGTCTATATACTCTTTATGTTAGAAGATGAATTGTATGACTGCCAATAGTTCTCAAGCCAACATAATATCTATTCTCTGATTTCTCCCTGCTAGTCTTACTGTAGTTTATCTGTTCTGCTGTCATATTGATTTGGGAAGGGATGTCTCGTTTCTCGTTTTCATGCATTGACTGCTAGATTATTATCACCTGCAAAGGGTTTTATATCACCTGTTAATTTTTGGGAATCTTCATAGTATTGATGGCACAAAAATTCATATTATGCAGGACCTGACACCCAATCAACTTCAACAAGGTTAACATTGTGTTCCATTATTTGAGATGAGTTCAGTTATTACTTATTATATGAAATCCTATATTAATACTCCCCATTTTAAATTTTGTCAGCTCTTAGCAAGACATTTTCAACTAAAAAGAGGAAAAGCAAGCTGCTGAAGGCATGGGATGGAACAAAAGTTGTTTACAATATAGCATCATGGAGCGCGACGGCCATTGGGTAAGTTACCCGTGCTAATAGGAGTAATACTGTTAGTAATTATGGATACAACTCCTGTGACATAATCCTTGTACAGAAATCCATAGATCACGTCAAGGAATGTTTGAATTCCTCTGGCCACTGCCTTATCTTTTATTTCTGTAGAATATCAGAAGCATTTTGACAGAACTCCACGAGCATTTCAATGTAGCTATGCAAAATAGCATCTTCGGACTAGGTTACAAATATCTTCAACTCAATTCCTTATAGTATGAGCAAGCTTCACTGCTCATTAGGCTGCTTGGCACTATACTTGAATGGGCGATACACTAGGACCCTTTAGTTGGAATAGCCTTTCTTCCCAATGAGAGAGGGACATCAGGGCAGCTGGGCATTATCACTCTGATGTGACCCTTTTAGTTTCTGAATTGGGGAGATCAGATTCCAACAACTTAGATTGCTAGCATCAGCTTGATTATAGAATTGTATTTTAATACCTCCGTTTATCCAGGATGTGGGTATTTGTAACAGTATTTACATTGCGAACACTTCCCCACATTTCATTTTGTAAGCACTTAAATTGTTGTATCATTGTCTAGGGAGATATAGTCATGTACTGATAAGTTTCCAATGACCTGCAGGTGTTAAATAGTATTGCTGTAGCCGTTTAACTTGCGCATACTAATTCTCTGTTGTCCTTGTACAGTATCTACCAGAATCCTGCGATTGTACAAGCAGCAACTTCAGCCTTTTGGACATCCTGTCGTGTAATATCAAAGTTTGTGTGAGTAGTCCATGGCTGGCCGGTGCAAATATGCAAACATTGTGTGGCTGTGGCCTGTGGTGATATGCTAAAGGCCTCTCTCTCCCTTTCCAAAGATCAAAGGGAAACAAAAAAAAAAGATGCCAAACTTAGTGGCGTGCTTAGATTATGATGTAAATAGCCTGCAAGTTCGTTGATTGATTTAAATAGTGACATCATGTGTCAAGATATCTGCTCAAAGCGCTAAACCACCAGTTACTGTTGATGAACAATATGGGGGCTGATCAGCGGTATCTCACATGCAATCTAAAGATTGAATGGACCCATCACTATCTATTTACCAGTACCATTTGTATCCGACATTCAACAACTACTGTACATAAGCCATCACGCTCAACATTGGTGTATCAGTGTGATTGTAAACATTTCTGATTCATTTGAATAAACGCATTTGTTTCACCCCTTTTCAGGTCACACCCTACACTTTCTAGCTGTGAAAATGTGCAATATTTGCTATCAGAAATTCATAGAATTGTTCTCTAACAGATGATACATGCCATAAGGATTTAAAGGGTTTAATGCCCAGACCCATATATGAAAATGGCTTAACATGGATTTCTCAAGTACGACTCAGTCTACAATATACTCCGTACTCCTGTTCATACTGAGGCCATGTTCGGCTGACAGAATTTTAGCTGAAACTGGCTGAAAAATACTGTTCTGGCTAAATTATTGAGAGAAAAATATTGTTCCGACTGAAAAAAGAAGTCGAACAAGCTAAATATGGGGTAAGCCGAACGGGGCCTGAAGGTACTTACGGCATGTGTCCAGAACAAAGGGGGAAAAAATTAGTAAAGAGAACGAGAAATGTGTATAGGCCCTTGCAGGGATTGCATGATCTGGAAACATGGGAATACAAATATACAATGTTGTACAATGAGGCCAAGATACTGCCCTTTCCGAGTTTTTACAAATGTCTACTAATTCAGAACAACTAATCATTACTCTGATTATAGGGATTTATCCCTGTAGCTTCGTGCCCGGAACTTAAAAACAGCGCAATTATAGACTGCAGTCATAGCTATGATGAATACTCCGACATATGTGCACACTGTTGCTGCGCAGACATAGAGGTACCTGTAGGCATTTAGGAATTTGAGTGGGTCAGCTAACAGTGAAATTGTATGTATATAGCATATAAGATAGAATATGCATATTCGATCCATGAGAAAAATCTATCACCATGGGTCACTTCTACTGTTTATGTGCTTTCGAAGAGGACAGGGGAATCAAGAACCAGCAGCAGCAGCAACAACAAAGCCTTTAAGTCCCAAACAAGTTAAGGTAGGCTAGAGTTGAAACCCAACAGAAACAATCAAGGTTCAAGCATGTGAATAGCTGTCTTCCAAGCACTCCTATCTAAGGCTAAGTCTTTGGGTATATTCCATCCTTTCAAGTCTCCTTTTATTGCCTCTACCCAAGTCAACTTCGGTCTTCCTCTGCCTCTCTTCACGTTACTATCCTGACTTAGGATTCCACTACGCACCGGTGCATCTGGAGGTCTCCGTTGCACATGTCCAAACCATCTCAGCCGGTGTTGGACAAGCTTTTCTTCAATTAGCGCTACCCCTAATCTCTCACGTATATCATCGTTCCGAACTCGATCCCTTCTTGTATGACCGCAAATCCAACGCAACATACGCATTTCCGCGACACTTAGCTGTTGAATATGTCGTCTTTTCGTAGGCCAACATTCTGCACCATACAACATAGCAGGTCTAATCGCCGTCCTATAAAACTTGCCTTTTAGCTTCTGTGGTACCCTTTTGTCACATAGGACACCAGACGCTTGCCGCCACTTCATCCACCCTGCTTTGATTCTATGGCTAACATCTTCATCAATATCCCCATCCCTCTGTAGCATTGATCCTAAATATCGAAAGGTATCCTTCCTAGGCACTACTTGACCTTTCAAACTAACATCTTCCTCCTCCTAAGTAGCCGTGCCGAAGTCACATCTCATATACTCAGTTTTAGTTCTACTAAGCCTAAACCTTTTGGACTCCAAAGTCTCCCGCCATAACTCCAGTTTCTGATTCACTCCTGTCTGGCTTTCATCCACTAGCACTACATCGTCCGCGAAAAGCATACACCAAGGGATGTCCCCTTGTATGTCCCTTGTGACCTCATCCATCACTAAAGTAAACAAATAAGGGCTCAAAGCTGACCCTTGATATAGACCTATCCTAATCGGGAAGTCATCCGTGTCTCCATCACTTGTTCGAACTCTAGTCACAACATTGTTGTACATGTCCTTAATGAGCCCGACGTACTTCGTTGGGACTTTATGTTTGTCCAAAACCCACCACATAACATTCCTTGGTATTTTATCATAAGCCTTCTCCAAGTCAATAAAAACCATGTGTAGGTCCTTCTTCTTCTCCCTATACCGCTCCATAACTTGTCTTATTAAGAAAATGGCTTTCATGGTTGACCTTCCGGGCATGAAACCAAATTGGTTCATAGAGACCCGTGTTATTGCTCTCAAGCGATGCTCGATAACTCTCTCCCATAGCTTCATAATATGGCTCATCAACTTAATTCCCCGGTAATTTGTATAACTTTGAATATCCCCTTTATTCTTGTAGATCGGTATCAATATACTTCTCCTCCACTCATCAGGCATCTTGTTCGATTGAAAAATATGGTTGAACAGCTTGGTTAACCATACTACAGCTATGTCCCCGAGGCATCTCCACACCTCGATTGGGATACCATCCGGTCCCATCGCCTTACCTCCTTTCATCCTTTTCAACGCCTCTCTGACCTCAGATTCTTGGATTCTCCGCACAAAGCGCCTATTGGTGTCATCAAAAGAGTCATCCAACTGAAAGGTTATGTCCATATTCTCACCATTGAACAATTTGTCAAAATACTCTTGCCATCGATGTCGGATCTCATCCTCCTTTACCAAGAGATGCTCCCTTTCATCCTTAATGCACTTAACTTGGTTAAAGTCCCGTGTCTTTCTCTCACAAACCCTAGCCATCCTATAAATGTCCTTCTCTCCTTCCTTCGTACTCAAATGTTGGTAAAGATCCTCGTACGCTCTACCCTTTGCCACACTTACAGCTCGCTTTGCAGTCTTCTTTGCCACCTTATACTTCTCTATGTTGTCCACACTCCTGTCATGGTAGAAGCGTCTATAGCATTCTTTCTTCTCCTTAATAGCCCTTTGGACTTCCTCGTTCCACCACCAAGTATCTTTAGCCTCACGTCCCCTTCCTTTGGTTACTCCACACACCTCTGAGACTACCTTCCGAATGTTGGTTGCCATCTTATCCCACATATTGTTTATGTCGTCTTCTTCCTTCCAAGAGCCCTCTTTGATAACCCTTTCCCTAAATACCTCTGACGTCTCCCCTTTCAGTTTCCACCACTTTGTTCTTTCAATCTTAGCTTGTTTATCCCTACGGGCACGCACCTGAAAACGAAAATCTACCACCAAAAGCTTATGTTGAGAAACAACACACTCCCCTGGTATCACCTTGCAATCCAAGCATGCTCGTTTGTCCTTTCTTCTTGCGAGGACAAAGTCAATCTGGCTACAGTGTTGTCCGCTACTGAAGGTCACTAGATGAGATTCTCTCTTTCTAAAGAAAGTGTTGGCTATCATCAGGTCAAAAGCTACCGCGAAGTCCAGAACTTCCTCCCCCTCCTGATTCCTACTACCATATTCAAAACCTCCATGAACTGCCTCGAAACCTGCGCTTGTAGTACCTACATGCCCATTAAGATCTCCTCCTATAAAAAGCTTCTCACTACTAGGTATAGCTCTAACCAGGCCATCTAAGTCTTCCTAGAACTATCTCTTAGCACTCTCGTCGAGGCCTACTTGGGGGGCATACGCACTAATTACGTTCAAGACCATATCACCAACGACAAGCTTGACTAAGATAATCCTATCTCCTTGCCTTCTCACTCCCACCACACCATTCTTGAGGCTCTTATCAATCAAAACTCCTACTCCATTTCTATTCGCGACTGTCCCTGTGTACCAAAGCTTGAAACCTGTATTGTCCACCTCCTTCGCCTTCTGACCCTTCCATTTAGTCTCTTGAACGCATAATATATTTACACGCCTCCTAGTCGCGGTATCAACTAATTCTCTTAACTCTAGGATTGACATTTTTACATCAATTTACATCAAAATCTATCTTTCAGCATATGATGCTTACAGAGAAACCATAACGTATACATTTATAATACACGACATTGTACCCTCCATTTCAAAAAGGTGGTCATTCTAGCTTTGTCCCAAGTCAAGTATTTCTATTTTTGACCATCCATTCCTAGAAATTCATATAGTTTAACAACATGTGAATTCTACATTAATATATTATGAAAGTATTCTATGGTGAACCTAAAAACATAAATCTTATAATGTTAAACTATATGGATTTCCAGGAATTGGTGGTCAACATGTTTGACTTATGACAAAGCTAGAATGACAACATTTTTTATACGGAGTACTCTATGTAAAACGGATAAGTGAGCAGGCATTTATTTGTAAGACATTTATTCGATACTTACTTTGGTGAAAATACACTCCAAACAAATAAGTGATTCCTCATGAGTAGCAAAACAATGGTGTATGAAGTCAATACAAGAGAATTAATGAGCAAAGGAAATAAACATGGCAATGTGACCATTTTGTCTAGAATATAGTTCCATTTCAACTGCTGTAGAGTAGAGATATCATCAATATCTTTCACCGATACATGAAGGACCAACCCAAGGTATAACATCAGAGGTGATGCATATGTTATCAATAAACATCAGTATACCAGAACTGTGGAGTAACTTGAAATGCCCTGTCACAATTCATCAGCCAAGTCAGAAGGAAATGGAGAAAAGGGGTCTTGAGGCATTCTTGGTTAAAACTTACAATGAAAGCTCCAGCAACATCAATGCTGGCAAGGCTATTTGTATTCCCAAGACCAAAGTGACCAGCCATTCCCAAGAAATGCATTGCCACAACCTACACGGTTTATTGCCAACAGTAAGTCAATAAAAAACAACTATTTTCCTGATGCCATGAGTTTCAAAAAGGAAAACATCATGCTGAGCGAGCAAAGATTACCAAGAATATGCAAGAGACTTACCTGTACCCATTGTTTATGTAATGTTTTATCCAGAGAAAAATGAACTACACTCGAGACTGTTTGCAAGAAAATGAGGAGAAGAGGAATTGCATTGATTGGTTGTTGAAGAAGCCATTGCAGAAGGCCCCAGAACGCTGTGTATGTTATTCCAGTGAGAAAAAGTGAATTTCTGATGCCATGTATAGCCTTTACAGGACTAGAACCAGAGGATGCTGATTCTGCTTCTGTGGGAAACATTGGAAATACCCAAGGTGAAGCAAGAACAGTGGCAGATATTGAAACCCTAGCAATGACATAAAACTGTCGAGCTATTGATGCTGTGCTATGGTTAATTGGTAATGAAGTACTGATCTGATTTGCCCAGATATGCAGCAGAACCAAAAATCCACAAGAAATGTGGGTCAACCATACTCCTATAACAAACTTTGGTCTTGCTCTGAGTAAAGTGAGTGAAACTGAAAACAATACCACAACTGCAAGAACTGAGATAATCTGAAGAGACTTTACAACAGAAGAGTCAGCTTGCGCCAGTAACTTTGAAATATCAGGAAAGTGAACCCGGTTGATCCCACCTTGATGCCAAGCTCCCAGCAACAAGAACAATAAGGATAGTACATAACTTGTAAACATTTCTCTTGCCCGGGGTTAATCCAAAGCTTGTAGCATAGGAAAAGTTACTTTTGTCAAAGCTCTTTTCTTCTGCTTTATGACCAAGTGTTGGATTTGATCCTTTCAGCATTGACTGGACTGCCTTGGTCAGAAATATTAAATACAGAGTAGAAGTGAGAAAGTGCCATGTATACTGCTCTTCTTCCACAAAAGAACTTGAACCAAGACTGATGACATAGAGAAACATCCCAGCAAGAACAAGAACCTCATCAAGGTGCCAGCGTTGATCCAAATATGACTCTGAATGGTGATCAACTTGACTTAGAGACCGTGCCTTAAATAGGCAAGACACAGTGCTCATGAGGAAAAGGCATGACACCGTCATCAGAAGGATTGCAGAGACAAGTAAATAGAATGGTTTCTGTAATAAAAGAAAACAAGTCATTCCTAAGAAAGGCAAACCTAGCAGAAAGCTACTTGAAACTAAGGTACAAATCTGCAAAGATAGTAAAATTACGTCGGTTGCTCTGTGAGACAACCACTCACTCGCATATCTTAAGAAGCCGTAGTAGTTATCTGCAGTAGTCCCATAGTACCCAGCTTTAACAGACCTGAAACAAGTTCTTTTTAAGCAATGATGAACAAAGATACAACAGTTTAAGGAGATTGTCTGCAGAAGCTCACTTGAAATCAGAACCTCGATGAAGACGTGAGGATTGATGAGAAGAAAAGGCTTTAGAAAGTAAATGGCACAATTTTTTCTCAATAGATTCATGAAGGATGTCAAGTACAATGCTGCCCTCCGAATTAATACAATCTTCAAGGCAGAAGGCAGGTACTTGTGCTTGCAGCAATCTTAAGATTTGCCATGAGTTAAGCTCTAACATCCTTAGTTTGGTCATCTGAAACAAGATGCACTCATAATCTCCAAACAGTGAAAGCTAAGAGGAATATTTAATAATATAATTTGTAAACAATTCAATATAATGATGTGACCAAGAATATAATTGAACTGATTAGGCAACCCCTGAAAATAACTTACTGAAATAATTTCAAGCTCACAAGCATACATTGTATATTCCTTGTCATTCATGATGAACCTTAATGCACCAAAAATGGAAGGTAAATAAAATCACCTGTCAACGCGTTTAAAAGCTCTGGAAGCACGACACCAAAATTATTCTTCGGAATTGGAATACCAAGTAGAAGAGCAAGAGTCGGGGCAAGATCCACCTGACAAAGGATGTCAGAGTTGTATTTTGATCTCTTGGGAGTTCAGACTATCTTGAAGAGTACTGTAATTATCTAATCAGCTTGAATGGGGATAACATAAAGCCTAGTGATTGGAAAATGTCATACAGCAACAATGTTTTCTTGGCTCAAAGAATATGCAAAAAATTGAGCAACACAAACATCCAAAGATGAACTAGAAGGTATACAGAACCTCTATAAGTAACATAAATATATGTCATTTATAAAGTTTAGACTTTACTTGAAGTGCTTCATTCTGGTCATAGGGCGAACAATATGGGCTCTCAACACTGTGTCCTATAAAAAGCACAATTCAATAAAGATAAATAGAAATTAGAATGACAGAGAGATAAACTTTGTCAAACATGCACACATGAATTAACAATACAAATCCATCATTTGCTGGTGGACTCCTAAAGCAATCTCCCACAGATGTTGAAACATGTCGTCAGTTGTCATATAGCATGTACATGACTAGAAAAAGAAGATTATTTGTCAAAACAAGAAAGAATCACAGACCAAAAGTGTTCTGTCCAGATTATCCTGAAGGCTCACAGTATGCACCCGTCTAATGACATCATCCATCTCCTTCATCTTTTGGGTCATCAAAACACTATCATTTAAAAGTTTTAACTCAAAATTATCACCAGTCAAACCCCCCAAAAGCATGAAAGCCTGAAAGATGATGAGATGCATACTTCCGGCGGCCACCTATATGTCCAACATGGTCTAAGCCTAGATAGTGAAGAACCTGGAATTATCCAAAAGAAACAAACGAAAAAAACGAATGGCTTACTACTCTTCAAAAAGACACTGCAAAACAACCTTGTAGATAAGCACTAGACAACGAATGATATGTAAAGTGGGTTAGTTATTATAAAAAAAAACAAACACTAGTCCTGCACTGTATAGTTGTAATTCAAGCAATTAGACATAACATTATCAGTCCACAAGGAATAAGAAATGAGACAAGCACTGAGGTAAGAGAAATGAGACAAGCACTGAGGTAAGAGCGAAAGCGTACCAAGACACTCCAGTCTGTTGCAGCAAGCTCAAATTCTAAGTGGCGTGAAACATTGAAATCAACCTCAACTGTATCTTTCACCTGAAAGATAGTTACAAACAATTGAACAAAATTTTATTGATAAAAATGATAGGCTGCTAAGAACAACCAAAACATTATCACTAGGCAAGCATCAAGAGTTCAAGACATAAGCTTAAGTACTGCATATGCAAATATCTGCAAGCACAACCCAAAGTAGCTGATGCTCTCCTTAAAGAATGTTGTATCGTCACCAGGAGAATAATGAGGTTTTGCTTTATAGTGGATAAAAGTATACCGAACAAATGGTATGGAGAGGCCAATTACAAGCAAACTCTAAAATATGCGTCCATGTTTGGTCTACTGGCTTTTTGGCTAGTGGTTTCAGTAATGTTGGCAGATTCCTACAAAATCAAACAGGGAAGCAATAATGCGCTCTCGAAAGTAACTGGTAGGCTAGAGTTTCAGGCGACAGACATTATCATATTATCCTTCAACCACATGTATGAAAAACATGCCAGGGATAAAAAGACTTACATAAAAACTGCTCACTCCATCTTGTCTAGTGAATAGTGTTGGGAACAATTTGATCCATATCTCATCTCCCAACATCACTAACTTCAAACCAATCATATGAAGCTGATCTGCATAGGTGTGCATTTGTCAAGTATGATAAATATAGTATATAAGCAATTTCACATCGATTGAAACAGATACCAATAGGGAATACAAAACACAAAAGGACCTACACATACTAATGGCAGTTTAGTATACAGAAGTTATGATTAGTATGAAACAGGTAGGGAGGTACAGAGAGGTTCTAACCAAGAAGATTGTCCTCTAAGAAGGCTTGAGTATTGAAATTAAATGCTACGTCTAGAAAACCTCCAATTGCCCCAGACACCATAGCCTAAAAAAGAGTACAGTTAGTATTGTGGAACACTTGAATAAAAGGGTCTCTAGAAAGAAGTCTTACTTTTAGTCGGGGCATTGTGATGGTGGGAGGTGCAGCCTTGGCATGGTAAGCTGCTGCTTTGCAACCAGCCAACAAAGACTGAGTGTATGGCATAGACTCCATCATTTCTTTGCTTGGAGGTTTCCTGCCTCTCCCAAGTACAAATTCAGTAGGTAGTCCATCGATTACCTAAATTGACATTCATAAACTCAAAAGGCAAAAATTTAAAAAAAGGGATAAGACAAAATATCACCAAAACATATTTGAACTATGCTGCTGAACCAAATGAACATTCATATCAATTCAGGACATACCATCAACACTAAGCGATCATACACAGGAGGGATCCCAGAGAGTTCCTGGAGTACAGAAAATAGCAAGGGTGAACATAACTGATAATGCGATCTGTTAAGAATTTTCAAATTTCAGGGGAAAATGCATAGTATCCAGTCTCCACAGCACAGTTATCCACTAATTCAACATTCCCAAGCTTCGTTCTAGCAGCATAACAATGCAACACATAGCTGTACGAGGAGGACCTACACGAGGAACGGAGACAGTAGCAACGCCTTACCCTGTACAGAGATCTGAGCTGATCCGGGTGAAGCGTCGGCTCCTGCTCCCCAGCACTAACGGAGCCGCACGAAGGCACCTGGTAACTCTTGGCTCCACTGCACACAACCAGACGAGAGCGAACACCGTAAATTTCACAGCATAGCGAGTCAGGACTCAAGAGAAACCAAAGCAGAGGCACATAGGCGCGGACCTGAAGCCACGCAGCGTGGGCTTCACGGGGAAGAACCCGTAGAGGAAGAGGGAGAGGCCGGCGACCTGAAGCAGCACCGCCGCCACGGTCCACCCTGCAACGGCGGCGCCCATGGCTTCCCTCCGCCGCGGAACGGCGGAAGCCGGCGGCCCAGCGCGACGAGGAAACTAACTAACCGCGTCCCAGTGAGACGACCGACTCCTCAGCCCAGAGTTTAATGGGCCGGGACGAAGCCCATCCAGGATAAAGAGGGCTACTACACTGGGCTCCCCAGAAGCGTGGCGTGTCCCTGGGGATAAAGCGCTCGTCCAGCTCCGCTGCGGCGGCTTCCGCTGCTCTTGCTGTCCTGTGTCCTCTGTGCTATCCGCTAGACCGCTAGGGTTTATCTGCTCGAGGAATGGCGTCGCTGCAGGTCTCCGGCGCGGGGGTCGGCGCCGCGGCCTTCCCTGCGAAGGGGAAGGCCTCCATTGGTGCGCTCCGGCTTCCCTCGACGGTGATCGTCGGCGAGGTCCGCCCGGCCCGGCGGGCGCTCCGCGGCCTTGTCGTCAGGGCCGCCACCGTCGTCGCCCCCAAGGTGCGTGCCCAGGCAATGTAGCTTGCCGATGTTGTTTTCACGGGGAATGGGGGAAGTGGGATTGGTTATTGGCTATTGCCGTATTGCGTGCTGTTGCATATGCTTACCGAGGCAGAAGAGAGACGAGGCGAAGTCGCTGCTGAGAGTGCTGGTGGCCCTTGGCTTTGATTGTGACGGAATATAGGCAAAATGGTTGGGGTTTGGAAATGCTGGTTTGTTAGGTTATGGTTAGCTTCTTACAATTCGATACTCTGGTGTCTGTGATGTGAATTGAATTACACTAACGTCTGGTTGTGGTTTGATTAGAAGGGCAGGCCTGGTGCAGTGGTGAGAGTTGTCTCACTGAGTCACCAGGTCGTGGGTTCGAAGCAGCCTCTCCGCAGATTTTGCGGGGGAAAGGCTTGTCTCGGTTTATCCATTCCCCAGACCCCACTCATGTGGGAGCCTCCGGCACTGGGTCTGCCCTCTGGTTGTGGTTTGATTAATGCTTACATGTGGTGAATTGCACCTGAATCCATGGTCTGCCTTGCAGTGAATTGTGTTGTGGAGAGCATTTGTAAATGTGGGTTCAATCAGCATGTTCAAAAAGTCTGTAAAGAAATTATGTTTAATCTGTAACCGGTTACCATTTTAGTTCAATATCTAGTCTGAATCTTCATGTGTAGTACTTAACATTTTGTTGGTTGGGCCGTTGTTGGGCTATATCTTGCAGCCTCCTCACTTAGCACAGTTGATCTCATTTGTTTTCCAGAGAGTTTTTTTTTAATGCTTTGCAGGAATGAAACACTATGCCTTTTTATTCATTGCAGTATACAACACTTAAGCCCTTGGCTGATAGAGTGCTTGTAAAGATTAACTCTTCCGAGGAGAAGACAACTGGTGGAATTTTGCTCCCTACTACTGCTCAGTCCAAACCTCAGGGTGGTGAGGTAGTTGCTGTTGGAGAAGGAAGGATAATTGGGGATAAGAAAGTTGATGTTAGCATTCAGGTATGTTCTTTGCAAACATGTAAGATCTTACGTGTCTGTTGCTTTTAATACAACTTTATATGTGGGTACATATTCTCATGTGAGCAGGTGTAGCTATTCACCTATTCCATTAGCTGTTGCCTGTTGGTGGACAGAGAAATGGTACCCGCTTCAGTACTTAGAATCCCTTGTCCTACCTAAGAATTGGTTGTGATAGAGAAAGAAAAGTTTTACTTGAAAGCCATGTGTTGTCACTTTATCTCAGTTTATGAGTAAGAAAATCACATCTTAAACAAACAGAGCGAGCCTTTTACCTTACCTATTTGGAATATAACCAATCTACTAGTTAGAGCCATACTGCAAGATGGAGCTGTCAAAGCACTTGTACTGCCTGTTTGATCCACAATTTTACACATTTGATGTTATTTCTGGTTCCATCTGAATTCTTTGTACATTTGTTCTGGTGTCATAGTTCTTAATACAAGTAGGCTTTGCCCTATTGTTGGCAAGAAAAGAGAATACATGTTAACATGTGCATTTGCTACTACTTCAGGTTGGAGCTCAAGTTGTATATTCAAAGTATGCTGGAACTGAGGTTGAGTTGAATGATTACAACCATCTTGTTCTCAAAGAGGATGACATTATAGGTATCTTAGAAACCGATGATGTGGAAGACATGAAGCCTCTGAATGACCGGGTTCTAATCAAGGTAGCGATCTTATATTTATTCGATCTAGATATCTGGTTACACAGTCACCGTATCTGTGCTTATTTCAGTATACAGTATGCATTGCCATTCAGGTTGAGTTTCAACTGTCTCACCCTTGTGTTTAACACCACCTGTTTTGCATGGTGTTTCTCTTCTGACAGATTGCTGAAGCTGACGACAAAACCCCAGGTGGTCTATTGCTTACCGAAACTACCAAGGAGAAGCCATCTATTGGAACGGTCAGTTGCTCAGTTCTTTAGGCTCTTGGGCACTTCTTTTCTGCACGACTCAATATCGTTAATGCGATGATAATAACAAGGTGCCATGGTCCCGAACTGTACTGTTTTGGACTGTGTACGGCCGTGTCAGAGCTTAACTATGACTTTGCATCTAGTACAAACCAGAAGCAGAAAATGTGAAAACAACATTATTTCTTGGTCGGAGACAGGTCGTAGCGGTTGGCCCAGGTTCCCTGGACGAGGAAGGCAAGAGGAGCCTGCTGTCTGTGTTTGCGGGGAGCACCGTCCTGTACTCCAAGTACGCCGGCAGCGAGTTCAAGGGTGCCGATGGCACGAACTACATCGTGCTGAGGGTGTCGGATCTGATGGCCGTCCTCTCCTGAGCTGGGCTGGATAACAGAGAGAGGTGCTGTGCAGGAGCAGGATGCCATGCCATTGCCAGCCAGTGGTACCATGATTCCCTGTTGCTACATCGCCATTTTTTTGTGGGAATGGGGTTCCCTGGCTGCCTACCAATACTGTAGGCTTCCTCGCGGCTTTCCGTTTTTTTTCTTCTCCTTGGTCGTCTTGTCTGACTACCCTCCGAGGAACAACAATAAGCAAGCATTCAGAAATTCGGTCGCACGATGAAAGGGCTTCACTTTGTACTCTGTCGCATGCCGTTCACGTGCCCGTGCTGTGCTGGGGGGCTCCGACAGAGGCTCAGAGCTCCGTCTACACCAGCGGCCGGCCCAAGCGGATAAGACGCTGACGCGTGCGTGGGCAACACAGCACTGGCACACTACCACCACACGCAACGCACAGAGCAGCCGGCCACGCCCCCGGACGTTTCGTGTCACAATCCAGCGTTCGCCGTCGTTCCTCCAGCATTGACCGTGCAGCCGGGAGCCAGAGCCACCACTCCCATCGCCTCACCTCTAGCGAATACGGCTGGCCGTTCACTCGACTCGATCAGCGTCTCCTCGCTGCCAGCCAGCCGACCTGCCACGATCCACAGTGCCACAAAAGGAGAAGCGATCCCGATCCGGTCATCTCTCGTCCGACACACAACATAGGAAGATCTGACTTTCTCACTGATTCTGAGTTGACGTCGCCGAGGTGAGCAGGGACAAATGGCGAATCGCCGCTGCAGCGCAGCGTGGGAAAGTGCAAGCAACAGCGGCTCCGACCTGCCGTGCTTTTTCCTGCGGGTTGCTTTCCCGGTGGATTGCATGGAAAAAGTTCGCCGATGGTCATCCGCGCCGCCGACGGACGCAGCGCTGAATACTGACCGCGCCGGCGCCGCTACCTCCCCGTCCCCGGGGCGCTCTCCAGGCAGCACCAGCGCTGTCCGGTCTTGCTGCCTCATCGCTCCGGCCGGCCAGAGCATCGTCGCCACAAACGACATAGACATACCGATGCAGCGGGAAGGTTGTTTGTACGCATGCAAACTACTGCTAGTATACATGTAAAACCTTTTTTTTTCTCGCTGAAGACGTACGCCGTCCAGATTTATAAGGTGTGCCTCGGTTTCAACGTTCAAAACTTTGCAACAAATGCACCGTGTATTCGTGTGTAATGGTAACAACAGAAATTGACGGGGAAAGCACAGATCTTCCTATGTTGTTTTTGAAATTAGCAAGGATTATGCAGTTCAAAAAGGAAAATATGCTCTCTGAGTTGCAGCTTTGACCAGCAACTTTGGTATGAAACATGGTATTTTATTTAAAACGAAAAAATGATTACATGCACTTTGAACTTGTTCCAAGTGTCATTCACGTCTCCGAAGTCCGAACTTCAAAAATGTATTTTCAGATCATGGACGATTTTATCCTAGGGTGAGAATACCATTTTCAGGTCCTCACAAATTGTTCCAAGGTGTCATACATGTCTCAGAACTTATCACAGAGTATAATCCATGTCCAAGCGGGCCCGACCCACTATGATGTCGCATGACACCCGATTGGACCTGGATGTCTAGCTACTTATTCAAATCATAAACCAGAGAAACATTTCTCCTTTTTACACTAGGATGCAGAATCAGGAAAAATGTTGTTTCTTTGATTTACTTCCTTCACATTTTAACTACCATCCTCCCTAGGGGTGGAAATGGATAGAATTCGGATATCTATTAGTCGAATATTGAATTTTTTCGCCAGATACAAATACAATTTTGAATGTCCTCAAATACGAACACAAAACAAATAGTTCCGGTTTGGATTTGCATTGAGACAGTGGCGGGGCGTGAATCAAAGTTGAGGGGCCAATTATACTGTAGCACCCTTGAACTACCGCTTGAGAGCAGCTACTTGTTCTGCTACAGGTGTATTATTTATTACTGGCACGGATATACTCACTACTGCATCTCTACTATTGTATGGCTAACTTAGTTGCTCGGACAGTCCTGCTGCCTTGCACTGGCTAGTAGTATGTTGCAGGGCTAGGCCCCTCAGACATACATATGCACAGAACAAGGGGCAGGGGGGGCCGGTGCCTAGTTTTGGAAGAACGATCTCATTATGCAAATATATATTAAAGTAAGAGTTATTCAGATATATCCATCTTATAGCATTGTAAAAGTTAAATTTGCCCATAGGGGGCATATGCTCCCATCCCATGGCAGTGGCGTAGCTAGGATTTGTAGTTATGATGGTCCATTGTTTAAATTTTTAACCACTATAAGTATCACATGTGTGGTACACAAGTATATGAATTATAAAACACAATATGATCAAGAGATAAAGAAAACCTATGAACATCACGAAATAGATAACAAGCTTGATTAATATAGAATTTAAAGATTATACATATACCCATAATAGTTGATGAACAATATGGCACTACTTCTTATTCTTGTTAGACCTACGCCATTTTATATAATGTTTAAATTTACCATACCAATAATTTAATGCTGCACACAAAAAATCCTATAAATAAAATAATATAGCATTGCAGAAAAATCCTTCAATAACCATAATAGTTGACGAAAATACAGCACTACTTCTTATTCATGTTAGACCTGCGCCTTAATTTGTCTATAATGTTTTCATTTACCATACCAATAATTTAACGGGAGCATATGCGCCAATTTATTTTAGCATCCATATTGAAAAACATATATGGATATAGATATTCATATCTAAATTTTATCAGATACAAATTCGTACAAAATGGATAATCAGACATCCACTTTGGTCACTATCCCTTTAGAGTTAGAGACAACCAATTCTAATTCACATTTGTGAGAAAAATAAGCCTCTAACGTTAATCTTATGTTGTCGATCTAACTTATTCTCTAGGTAGTGATGCTGATGGTCAAAATTTTAAAAAAGTGTTTGTCAAAAAGAAATGAAAAAAAGGGCTTACATATACTGTGGTAATGATGTCGATGCGTGTAAATAAATATCAGCAACCAGACGAGGACGGGGCACCAACCACGGCCTCGACTTACATCATATTCGGTTTGTTTTTTCAGTCGGAACAGTGTTTTTTTCTCATATCAATTCAGTCAAAACAGTATTTTTCAGCCAATTCCAACCAAGATTCAGCAAACCGAACGGAGCCCACTGCACCCGAAACTGTAGGCCGTAAAAACGAAAGACAGCGACACAATCAATCATGCGTAGTTAAGAGCATAAAACAAAAAAGAAAGAAGGAAAATTGCCAAATAGGACAAGAGACCATCATCATCCTCTCACCCTCCCAAAGTCCCAACCCAAGAGGCCTAGAAGACCACAGCGGGGTGGGCCCCACCGGGCTCGCGCGCCCAGCTAGCGGACGCGCTCCCAACTCGGCCTGAACTGCAGGACCGCCTGCCATGTGGCTGGCACCCACGGCACGTCGCCGTCCGACGCGCCAATCTCGAGTTGAATCTCGGGTCAACGCGCCGCGCGCGACCTCGCTCGGTGACGTATAAGTAGCCGAGCCACCGAGCCCACCAAGATTCATCATGCCATGCCCGCCGTGATCCATCGACGACGTAGGACTAGCAGGCAGCAGCAGCTCATTCGATCGGCGGCTCGCGCCATTGCACCGCAGCAGCGTTCGGCGGCACCATGTCGTCGTCGCCGGAGACGGAGGCCGGCAGCAGCAGCAGCAGCAAGAAGTTCAAGGGCGTGCGGAAGCGCAAGTGGGGCAAGTGGGTGTCGGAGATCCGGCTGCCCAACAGCCGCGAGCGCATCTGGCTGGGCTCCTACGACGCCCCCGACAAGGCCGCGCGCGCCTTCGACGCCGCCTTCGTCTGCCTCCGCGGCCGGGGCGCGGCCGGGGCGGACCTCAACTTCCCGGACTCGCCGCCGCCGTGCCGCGCGGGAGGGTGCAGCAGCGACCCGCGGGAGGTGCAGGCGGCCGCGCTCTCCCACGCCAACCGCGCCGCCGTCACGGCCCAGCAGGCGGCTGCGGCGCTCATCATGGATGACGCCGACGCCGCTGACGGGGGCTGCTCGGCGCCGCCGTGGGACTACTACTACTCCGTGGAGCACGACGTGGGCGGTGGCGTCCTTGGTGGCGCAGCTACCAGCGCGGCGGAGGTGGTGGCGCCCGTGCGCGCCGACGGGAGCATCGACTGGCGGCCCGTCATGGCGCACCCGCCGCCCCTCTTCTCCCCTACCGGCTGGGGCAGCAATGCGTACGACTTCCTGCAAGTGCCACCGCCGGCGGCGGCGGTGGCCGACGAGGACATAGATGACGGTATCCATGGCGCAACCGCTTCTCTCTGGAGCTTCGACTCGAGAGACTCCTACTTCAGATACTAGCAAAGCAAAGATACATCGATATCGTCTACATGCATGCTGATGCTGTACAAGGCTACGCTACAAGATGACGGCGCATGCATGCATCTCGACAGCTAGCTTCATGCACCCTGCATTGCTACACGGCCGGTATTATTAGTTACATGCATGCATGCTCACTACTGAAGTACGGAGTAGATCATATCGAGTATATATGATCAGTGACCTTTTTAAAGGAATTTTGGGGTAATGATGGATGCATGGTAATAAGTAGAATTCATCAAACAAGAGGGCTTAGAGTTTATGCAAAAAATAATAATAAAAAATGTCTGTGTGTAATAATGTATAGCTCCCCTTTCCTTAACCTTGTTTTAGGGGCGCTAGAAAAGGTTGTAATTTTATGGCATCCACACTACTGATGAGGTCTTTTACATGTCCAACTCATGTGCATGCTTTCAGTTAAAGCCTATAGGCTGTTGGCTATATATATTTATCATCTAAACGTGGGAATTTCTTTTTTCATGTATCGGTCATGCATATTCATCAGCAACTTGCAACAACTAGATCACATCGTTTTCAAGCATGTGTCTTATACTGGTACAGAATAGTATATTATCCATCATGTCATCATCGTGATCCCACGCACTGTCCATTTCCCTATGGTGCATACTCCTATCTAATACAATCTTGCATTGGCAGGGTTATTACTAAAGTGTTGTTTTATTTGGATACTATGATGCAGTCTCTAAACATAACTTTAAAGAAAATAATTTAGTTGTGATAGCTTATTAATTTATTCTTATAATAGCTGGTTCAAATACTCGTTAAAGATGCTTGTAATAACTTTTGAAAAACACGTTAAAAGCGAGTTATTACTCAGGAACATGCCGCTCACCCGGTCGAGTTTAAGTTCTAAATTGGGGAGACCATCGATATATTTTTCTAGATTTATTCAGAAACAAAACTATGTTATTCATTCAATGGTGGGTGACATGTCTGTGTGAATAACGAGATATATGTGACGATGATTTCGTCAATATTAAGATCTACCAGCTTAATTAGTCTCTCTATGATCCTTGTAGATGTAAGATACGTGTGCCTATGTTGGTACTAAGATGCTTGTAGATGTAAGGTACGTGTGCCTGTGTTGGTAGTATAGGGAGATAGTGTGCGTGTGAGACGTGAGTGACTGTCTACATTTGTGTGCTTTGTTTCAAAAATAAAAGAAAAACGTGGTAAAAGTTCGGCCAATCAGCTAAAAGCAGGGAAGATGCCTGGTATGGCATGCGGCAGCGACAGATAAGGCTTTTTGTCAAGGTCAGGAAAGTTTTCCACACAAATAAAAATTTGGAGAGGGGCTAAATCTAAACCCAATGAAGTCCTCCATATATAAATTAATGTATCACATGAACGGATAAATGTATAGTATGTACGTAGCTTTAGTTTGTTCATTTGTACGTTGGCATTGCTGAATAATATATAGCATCGCTCCAGTCACAGATAGTGAACCTAGCTATTTAAAAAAAATAATGTGTTTTATTTTCTAATATTGCAATTATATTGAACACATAAAAATGATACGGGTAAATTTTTATAAAGAACCACAGCGCTACAACTACAAATTTCTGTGTTTATATATAATATAAAATAGCGGTCATACTTATTGTTTCTTATTAATCCTACATGTTGATAATTCCAAAATACCAAAGAAAAAGGACCTTTTTGGCAGTACCGTACCAGTGTCGATTATGACCAAGATTCATGACGACCACCACGAAAGGGTACAGTCTAGGTATACTCTTAGTAATAAGGTACTCCTTTCATCATGAATTTTTTTTTGAAAATCTTACTTTTTGAAAAGTTAAACAATCCTAACTTTAACTAAATTTAAATATTAACATTTATACCTTTAAATATATTTATTATAAAAATAAATTTCATGGTTAATACAGTGGTATTACTATCATAAATATTACTTAGTACTTTTTATAAATATTTGGTCAAACCTATACGTTTGTTGGACTTTTGGCCACCGAGATTTCCACTCTTTCTGTGACGATGAGGAAGTACTCCGATCCTAAACAACACCAACTACTCAATCTTAAATAAGGCTTAAATAAGGCAGAATAGCTATTTTGGTCCCTCAACTATTACTCGAGGCTAAGTTTCGTCTCTAAACTTTTAAAACGACCGTTCACTACGGGATACTGTGCAGTTACCGAGTGTGAGTAACACTCGTCAAACAGTGCTACACACTCGGCAAATTCTTTACCGAGTGTCACACTCGGTAAAGTGGACTCGGCAAATAACGACTCGATGAAGTTATTTTACCGAGTGTCTAATATCGGCGCACTCGGAGCATGGATTTACCGAGTGCTTCAATGACACTCGGTAAACAATTATGACTTGACGGTCGTCAGCCTCCAAACTGACCGTTAACGGCGACTTTTACCGAGTGTCACCACCAGCACTCGGTAAATAAATTACCATTTCGTGATTAAAACAATTCCGCAAATAAATTTTTTGAATAATGTTTGCCGAGTGTACCTCCTAACACTCGGTAAAATAATAACCATTTTCGTGATTAAAACAATTCCGCAAATAAACTTCGGGAAATAATGTTTACCGAGTGTTCCCACTCGGTAAAAAGTAGTCAAATATTTCCGAGTGGGGTTTCGGCACTCGGTAAAAAATGGCACACTCGGCAAAATTCACAGAATCAGAACCAATTTGGTTCTGTTCTCTGTTTTACCGAGTGCTACACTCGGTAAAACTGACAGAATCTCTGTTTTACCGAGTGCTACACTCGGTAAAATATGTCCACAGAATTTTTTTGTTTGTTTGTTTCAGTGCATATCCAGTCACAATAAGCAACAAAATCACAGAAAATTATAATAACATGACAGATAGCCAATATATATCACATATATGTCCACAAATGTCACATCCACTCACAATAACCAACATATGTCGATAAGCACCATGCAAAGTCCACAAACACCATCAACATGTGTCCAAAGTTCAACCAAGTCCACAGTTCAACATACAAACCCATCAAACAAGGCCGGATGGCCTGTCACATGGTTGGAGGCCTGCGGAGAAAC
Organism: Miscanthus floridulus; assembly: GCF_019320115.1. Lineage (NCBI taxonomy): Eukaryota > Viridiplantae > Streptophyta > Magnoliopsida > Poales > Poaceae > Miscanthus > Miscanthus floridulus. The sequence goes on along the minus strand of NC_089586.1, from coordinate 125,838,469 downwards.
GGAGTCAAGTCCAGGTCTTGATCACCCTGCATATCGTTGTTCGATCCAGCTGTAGAAGGTCCCTAGAATGAGATTGCACATGTGAGTTATCTGGATCAAAGCAAATTCTAAGGTCTAAGCTATGGTAGGTCAAACTAAGGTATAAGTCGAAGGTAGCTCTATATGACACGAAAGTGAAAAGTGCATCTAAGTGACTCACAGGAGTGCCATCGCGCGGCGGTGGAGGCACCAACGGTATCATCGTCGGCGGCGGAGGCGGTGGAGGCTGGCCCATGCTCTGAGAAAAACGGGCCATGTACTCGTACCAGTTCTTGTGCGCCTACTGGAAGGCCTCAAGCTGGGCCTGCACTCGCGCCCTCTCCTGTGCCAACTCGGCCTGGTGCGACAGCTCGAGGGCCTGAAGCTGGCTCTGTGAGGCCTGCTATGACTCCTGCAGGGCTTCAATCTGGGCCTACAATTATTTATCACATAGTTAGAATGCAACTAAAGAACGAGTAGAAAATGAATGGACAACGAATGCAACAGAACTAACCTGGAGTGCTACCACCTGGGGCTGTGAGCGTGGGCGTATGGCCGGACTCGAACTCGTGCTCCGGGCTCTAATCTGGGCGAGTGTCTGAGTGTTGGCCGTGTCTATGGTGCTGTTGCCCATATAGTACTGCCCGTGTGGCTTACCTGGTCCCAACCTCATGACGATGTCACCCTCGAGGTCAGCGGTGCTCGGATCAAATTCTGACCCATGGATCTCTCTCGCCATCGCCGTGTACTCGCCGAGGCGCCTATGCACGCTCGGGTTGCTGTATGCCTCGGGCGGGTCCTCCGCGTTGTAGACGAGGTCGGGGTCCTTTGCCTTGCCCTTGTGTGCCAAGGCATATGCCTTGAACGAGGCGCACTCCTGGCCGGGGTGGAACCGCGTCTGCAGGAAGAAGCACAACAATAAAATATTATGCATTCAGGAGTTAGCATAGCAACAACGAAATGAAATCCGCGTACATATCTGGCTGCATATTCCTTGAGGGTAGTGGGGCCTTGTTTGTGCGAGGAACCCTGCATCATCGCACGGCAACGTGAGCGTACGGCGTGATATTGCTCGTACTCCTCACTCAACCACTTGTCTCATTTCTCAATCCGTGAGTGCCTATCTGTCTCATGATTTCGGTTGGACAAGGTAAACACGGATGGTTATTGTAACAGACTAACAGTGGTCAACCTTTTGGTTACTGCCAGTCGGAGGAGTACGTATGCATGTACTTACTGTGTATAGTGATGGATGTCAAAAAAAACGTAGGCTCTTTGCTGCTCCAATTCCTTTTGCTGATGCATGCCGGATTTATATTACTATATATACTATAAATGGAGTACTCCTAAATACTAATACTACTATGGCCAGTTGGCCCCCTTTGGACATTGGACATTGGACTTTGGAGTCAAAGGCGCAAAGCAGTCTCGGCTCGGATGCAGATGCACATTGCACAGCACAGCTGTAGCACATGCTCCAACAACTCTACTCCATGCTGGAGATCCTCAATTCAGAAATGGGAGCAAAATGCCTAGCAAGATTTGGTCGCAAGGCTTTTCGGTTAACTTATTGACAACATGATCACACTCCATGTATGTCAAGAAAAGATGAGTGTTCAGTAGAAGATTTTTTTCACAGATGTTGATGTCTTGATGACACATCTCTAAGGTGTTGTTTGAATCCCATCGGATTCTGAGAATCCAGATAAAAAGAATCACAACAGTTTTATTGGATTTGAGTATTTTAAATATCTATGAGTGAAAATCCCTCTAAAATCAAGACTGTTTGATGAGATACTAGGATTTTGGGAATTTTTCTATGTGGATTCTCAGAATCCAAATGGTTCAAATGGGGCCTAAGTATTTAGGGATTCTGGTAATTTTAAGGTTCCTCTCCTTTTATTCCATACGGTGTTATATGTTAAACTTATGATGCTAATATGTTGCTTGTCAGGGTAAAACTTCATGCCCACCGGGTTGTGTTTGTGCTCAACAATCAAACTGGAAAATCGAGAAACTTTCATTGATTAACCTTCAAGAAATAGAAATCCTACAGTTCAGAGGATCTGAACATGAAGTTTGTTTTGTGAAGCGACTATTCAATTGGGCAACAACACTGAACAAGATAACAGCATCCATCAACCACTGAATATTTTCTCTTTCTCTACTGATTTATCTCTTCTCTAATTTGCAGTGCTTCGGATAGAATCAAAGCAATGGGCCAAGTTTTATCAAAAGCAAGGGATCTATTGTATGATTGCAAGGAAATTACCGAGCGTTTGAGAGCAATGCTTCAGTCAGTAGATGAGCAGGTCCAGAGCTTGGAGGGGAGGAGGCGGCCGCGGCGGCGGCAGTCCCGCGGTGGCGGCGGGTGACCGCCCTCCCCCGGTGGCGGCGGCTGTGGGGGACCGCCCGGTGGCGGTGGTGGTGGAGGGGAGAGAGTGCTCGCCGCCGCCGTTGCTGCTGGGGCCCACCCCACCCCACCTCGCGGGAACGGGAGCGAAGGAGGGAGCACGGGGTGGCGTCGGCGGAGGGGATCGTCGTCCGGTGCGCCGGTGCCGCTGTCTCTCTCTCCGTCTCTCTCTCTCTCTCCGTCTCTCCGATGGCGGCGGCTGTGGGGGACCGCCCAGTGGCGGCGGTGGTGGAGGGGAGGAGGCAGCCGCGGCGGTGGGGAGGCATGTGCGGTGTGTGTGTGCGCGTCTGTGCACGATTTAAGGGAGAAACGGCTGTGTTGAATGCTTCTGTTTACCGAGTGCCTAGATGTACGGCACTCGGTAAATATAAGCCTGGTACATATTTACCGAGTGCCCAGATCTACGGCACTCGGTAAATAGAAGCATGGCAGCCCACTGTGGCAGACAGGTGGGCCGTGGCTAACCTTTACCGAGTGTTTCAGGTCACACTCGGTAAAAGTATCCATTATTTCATGCAAAACAAAAAAGAAAAAATGCCAATTTAATCCTAAAATTCACCAAACTTTCACATGAACTATTTCATGTCATCTATTTACTATCTAAAAAATTCCAAGTTCAAATCATATTGTTGAATTTCACTCTTAATAGAAATCCTACTCGTCATTGTGAATGTTTAGCGTCTCTTTGGGAGATGTACCGGTTCGGCAGCGACGAATGTAAAAATACTTCCAAAATGTTATGAAATTTTTTCTATAACATAGATGTATGCTTCAATGTTAATTCTTCCAATCTCATGATTTATCGAGTTCGATTTTAATTATTACAATTAAATTTACACGATATGTACCTAATTTTCATAAAGAATGAAAATTTTGTGAAATATAGTAAATAAATCGAAATAAACACCATATTTTGGAACGGAGTACTAAATATCATATGTGGATAGAGGAAAAAGAATGAAGGAAAAAACAAGAAATTTGGTTGAATTTTACCGAGTGTTGCGCCAATACACTCGGTAAAAGATAGTGTTTACCGAGTGTTGTGCAGTGACACTCGGTAAACATTTTTGGTCTTTTTTATTTGCTATGGGCGCTTTACGGGCGGAGCTGTTACCGTGATTTTTGCCGAGTGTACGCTCATAACACTCGGTAAACATGTCATGCCGTGACGCCGTTCGGCGCACGGTTGCTATCCTAAGTGACGTGGCACCTCAATACCGAGTGTCTGTTTTTACCGAGTGCGCCCCTTCGGTAAACTTATAGTTTTACCGATTGTCTTAAGTTACCGAGTGTGTGAACTCGGTAAAGCGGTCTACTACCGGGTGTTTTTGTTTTCTGAGTGTTGACACTCGGTAAATACTGTTTTCCGAGTGCCCCGACTTCTGACACTCGGTAATTGTCGGGGCACTCGGTAACTACACAGTCTCCGGTAGTGGTTTTAGTCCTCAAACTCTACTTTTAGGCTCAATTTCATCCTATAACTATAAAGATGATCGTTTTAGTCCTCAAACTTTGCATTTGGGCTCAATTTCATTTATAAACTATCAAAGTGTATTTTGTTCTTTAAACTTTATTTTCAACTCAACTTTGTCTACGTTCTACGTGGAACGCTGCACTGTTGTACCTGGTTAGCTCCAACACCACCAGCGATTGAAGATAGAAAAATAATATTCATCCAAAAACTCTTTCGTGGCCTTTAATAATTCTAAGCTGTTATTTTTAGTGTTACCTTATAATGGTACCATTTATATATCTATATATCAACTAAATGATATTTGTGTGAGTAATTACAATTGCATCGAGCACTATTTATTCTTTAAGAATACAGTATGTATTGAAACAATAGTAGATCTATAATTCTGATAATTTATGGATGAAGTTGTGCTTAAAATATAAAATTTTCTTTTTGAATAGACAAAATTGATTTGAAAATAAAAGTTAAATGCACTTTGATAGTTTATGGATGAAATTGAGCCCAAAATGCAAAATGTGAGGACCAAAACGATCATCTTCATAGTTATAGGATGAAATTGAGCCTAAAATTAAAGTTTGAGGACCTCAACGGCTGTTTTGAAAGCTTATGGATAAAATTGAGCCTCGGGTAATAGTTGATGGACCAAAATAGTTATTGTGCCCTTAAATAACACAAATAAAGGTGATCATCAAATTTAATTAAGTGCACGGGCTCTTGCTTTATTATTATATACAGTACTACTAAATCCGTACAGTTGCCTTTAATATATCTTGTAATAATAAGGAATTAAGCACGCGAGCTGAATCTGATGACGTTATTTGTTAACTGTTGATCTAGAAGATGCCGTGGCCAAGTATACGGACAATATGTACTCAGCTACTATATACCTAGCTAGTAGTCTACTATTCTCTGTGCGCCATCTTCTTGCTGTCATCTTCCTATCAACAAATAATGCACTTTGGCTTTGGCTTTGTATACTTGACACTGCCGTTTCTCTCGTGCACGTGAGTCGCGTGCGATTAATTTGGATGGGGTTCTCTCCTGCACCTGAATTATTATTAGGTCTTAGATTCACATTAGTTGTTAATAGTTAGCTAGCTAATAACTTGTCTACCTAACTATTATTGGTTGGTTTGGTCCAACTAATAAGATAGTTTGTTAGTTAGATATTCAACTAATAATTAGCTAGACTATTAGCTACAGTCGTTTAGATCTAAACAAACCGATTATTATTGGTAACTAAACATTAGCTCTATGGATCAAACAGAGCCTTTAGTACTATACATACTAGTAGGCAGCAGCCCAGCACTACTCTCTGCTACCATGCTCCTGCATTTCAAATGGATATAGTGCAGCAACACTGATCAAGTGACCCATCACTTGCAAAAACATTATATTATAAATATATCATATATGTCGTTATGATGAGTATGACGGGTCAAAACCACGCATGTCGTTAGAAGAAAAAAAATAGTAGTGTATTATGTTTCTAGAACACTTATATATATGTTTTGTAAAGCTTAGACCTAAAAGTGACTGCACATACCGTGTTGAATAAAGTACTTATTTTGAGTCTACCCTATAGACTAGATCGCGGCGCGTTTTTGACATCCAATACTAAGAATGTAAGCGGATTTGGAACAGAAAACGCTGCAGTTGAATGCTATAGAAATTAACCAAATAAAACTTGCTGCGCCTCTAAGTTGTGATTAATAAGAAAATCAGTATGTGTGACACTTTTTCAGATCGGCTCCTATCCGGTGATGACTTTCCGTGGCCACCGTATCACCCAGTATCTCTCTTTGGTGGCTTATAAATAGGTGTTCTCCAGCTCATTTTGAACTCTCTCTCTAATAATTCCTAGCTTGGGCAAACATACCTTGGGAGATATATTGCTAGAGGAGAGCATACCGATGATTAATTGCAAGATCAAGGACTTTTTTAGTGCAAGTGAGTAGCAAGTGTGAATTCCTTTATGCCATTGCCCGGTTCTGGTCAAGTGGAAGTTAGCTTGTTACTAGTGGTGATTGTCATGAACTCATGACCTAAATGAATTGGTACTTGTGGCTTAGTGATCTTCCTCTTGGTGGTGTTTGTTGAGAAGGCCTAGGATTTCTTTGTGCTTAGTTTGAGACCCTCCAATCCAGAGACAAAGAAGGGATACTCTTAGTGGAGCTAAGGCCTTGTGACCCAAGTGTCGGGTATCGATATTAAGGATACCCAAAGCAAGGGAGTTAGCGCCCAAGGTCTCACCCGACCCCAAGGCCGTGGGCTTCGTCTCGCCTGACCTCGAGGCCGCGGGCTCCGTCTCGCCCGACCCCTTGGGTGCGAGCTCCGTCTCACCCGACCCCAAGGACGCGGGTTCCATCTTGCCCAAGGCCACGGGTTCTGTCTCGCCTGACCTCAAGGACGCGGGTTCCGTCTCATCCGACAGGGACCCATACGGCCAACCACTCCAGGTCCAAGCGTATGGGCCTGGGTCAAAACTCTGACGCTAGGGAAGAGGCTAGCACACCTCGATGTAACCCGTGGCCATAACGGGCCATACCTGGGGATTCACATCAAGAACAGTGTCGGGCGTGCCGGTGCTGTTCTGCCTAATCCTCGTACGGACGCTGATAGGAGCGTCAGTTCACCACGACGTCCACCGGGACGGAGTGAAACGCCATGACCGACAGATGATGCCTGCGCATGGCGCTAGTGACGAACAGGGCCACGACACAAAGTCGTCCCTGTTGACATGTACAGGATCGACGACACCGGCATGAAGGAGAAGAAGGACCCGGCAACCCTGGAAGCCTTCTTGTTGGTGCAGAAAGTGACCAACTAGTAAATATTTATAGTTTTGCTGTACGTTATGATCGGAGGTGGCCTAGCACTCAATGACACAGGATTTATACTGGTTCAGGCAACGTGCCCTACGTCTAGTCAGGGTCGGTCGGTGACTTTATTCCTGAGCCCAGGTGCTCGAAGTCTGTAGTGGGGTTACAAACTAGAAGGAGAAAGGAGGGGGTGTACAAGAGGTTCGGTTGGCTCCGATCGGAAGGGTCGCGGTCGGAACTGGGTGGTCTTGTGGTTGGGAGTGTTGATGTCGATCTAGTGAGTCTGAGCTTGAAGAAGTCGATCTCCCCTTGTTGGAGGGAGCGCATCCCCTTTTATAGATGAAGGGGATGGCTTTACAAGTGAGAGGGAGAGAGTAGGAGCCTTTGCCGTCGAAGCCGAAGGCGCTGGGGGAAGATGTGGCTGGGCTAGGGTCAGGATGCCTGGTGGCGGCCTAGGTCGACGAGGTGGTGGAGATCCCGTTTGACGACGAGGCAGATGTCCCGGTAGAGCCGTCGGTGCCGTTGCGGCAACCCGCCGGTGATGTCACAGTAGAGCCGTTGGTGCCGTCATGGGGCCTAGCGGTGGTCCAGTCGGTGGCTAGGACCTCTGGCAGGCCGGTGGTGTCACTGCAGGACTTGGCGGTGGTCTAGTCGGTGGCTAGGACCTCTAGGGGCCTGTGGTGTCACCGTGGGACTTGGCGATGGCACGGTTGGAGGCTGGGCCCTTCGGCAAGGTGCCGGAGGGTGACCTGGAGTGGCCCTGCCCTGAGCACCCAACGAGCGTGTGGTTCATCCTTTGGGACTCCCGAGAGCATCAGCTCTGGGACATCTTTGGGGGCCAAGGGCACGTCGTGGTATTAGAACTCACCAAGCTGACCGCGTAGCTTGAAAGCGCCCGAAAGCAGGCTCTGTTTGCCCGGCAGTTGGTTGAGGGTGACATACAGCTCGCGGCGAAGGTGATTTTCTAGTACTTGTCCTTTACCCTTTGAATCCCTTGTCGGTTGTTTTTAGCGTGCTTACCTTTCATAGGAGATAAGGAAGACGTCGTCCCGCAAGTCCCACTTCCTCCGGTTGGAGTACACTTGGATGGCCGAGCTCGAGTGTTGGGCGGAGTCTGCTTGCCGCAAGTCCCAGGACCGGGCGGCCGCGGTGCGGGCAGAGGGGCAGCGTGTGGAGGAGCGGGCGACTGTAGCTGAGCAAGGGCTCAAGGTGGCAAGGGCCCGCCAGGTGGAGACTGAGGCGGAGTTGTGGGCGTCCCTGGCGAACACCGAGGTGGCGCTTCAGGAGGCCTTGGCGGCCCTTGATCCGGAGCGCGCTGCCATAGAGTCGGCGGAGAAGGCCCTGGAGGTGGAGTGGAGGGCCCGGTCGAAGGCGGATCGAGAGGTGCTCGCGCTCCAGGGCCGAGTGATGGAGACAGAGGATGTGAGTGCCTGGCTGCGTGAGCAGGTGGCCCAGCTGCACGAGCAGGTGGCTCGGCAAGCGGGGGATCTATCCACCCTCGAGGCTTCTCACATCGGTATGTACCCTTTTTGTTTTTTGTTGTGTTGGCTTTTCCCTTAGCCTATTTCTGAGCTCGTTGCTCTTCTCATAGAGCTGGGCAGAAAAGTAGAGGTGCTGGAGCGGGACCTGGAGACGACTAAGGCGATGCTTGGCCGGTGTACGGAGGAGCTGGCCAAGTCCCATGAGGAGCATCGTGCTCTTGAGGGGATCTTGACTAGATTCGCAACGTTGCCTAGCACGTCATTTCGGAGATCTTTGGGTCGGCGCCGAGCACCAGCGCACCCACTGTCCAGCTAGCAAAGGTCCCGGGGGAGGTCCGGGATCTTATCAGATCCGAGCTATTCTACGGAGCGTCGGGGGTGCTGACCGCGGTGGGGATGCACCATCCACACCTGGACTTTGCCACCATATGTAGCAGATACGCTGAAGGCATGAGCATGGTGGACATCCAGTCCATCGGGGAGAGCTTGCTGCCGTATGTGCGATCGGTGGTAGACCAAGTCTCCACCAAGTGGGTAATGGACGTCCGTCGTGAAGACCTAGCTAAAAGCGCGCGTGGAGAGGATGCTACAGAGCTCTCGGATGGCGAGGAGCCTAGGTCGGAGGTGAATGTCACCCCAGTCTTGGCCAAGCCAGATGCTGTGCTGTCGGGAAGTGAGCAGCTCGCGCCTTCGTCGGTTGCACCGTCATCAGATGTCGCTGGGCTGGCCCAGTAGCATGTAAAAATAATAGTAGTTTAGTGGAAGTATATAGTTTTAAGTTTGTGGGGGAAGCCCCCGTATAAAATGTTCGCGTGCTTAACAGTTATAATGACTGCAATTGCTTTTTTGTTTTTGTAATGGAGTTGCTCCGTTCGGGGAAGCTTGTTCCCTTTCGTTCCTTAGTTCTCCCTTAGCATAATTTTGTTTTAAATTTCTTTCTCTCTCGTACCTACCCGTTTGTTCTGTGGGCTGCAACTTTATGAGTCTAGGGCATGGCTTGCGAGGCTCGGCCGGTCATAGCCATAGGAAAAGGCAGGGTGCAATCAGTCGGAATGTTCTAAAGCAAAGTTACATAAGGTAAAACAAAGGAACGAATTGCCCTTTTATTCAGGTAGGAAGGAGTTTCTTTATACAAAAGCAAAAGAGTACTTAAGGTAAAAACAACAACAAAGGGGTAGTAGAGCCCCCTAGTGGAGCCCCCGAGCGCCCCGAGCCGAAAAGTGTTCGGGTCGGGTGCTCTTATAGGAGCGTTCGCTAAGTAAAGGTAAGACTGAAACTTAGGAAAAGAGTAAAAGACATAGCTATTCCAAGGTCGTCGAAGAGAGCGTCATCGTCGTTGTCCTTCAATTAGTAGGCTTTCGGTTGGATCCCCTCGTGCTCCAGTCGTCTGGATCTTTGTCCGCTGTGCCCCCTTCTTCGGTCGCTGCCTCCTCGCCCTTTTCCTCCTTTGGCCTACCGACCTACCTTAGCAGGCGCTTGAGGAGCTGGCAGTCCTTGTAGAGATGGTTGATGAGATAGTTGTGGTTGGTACATGGGCTCTCCATGAGCTCATGAAAGTGGCCTAGAGGGTCTTGCTAGGGATGAGTGCCCACGTAATCTACTGTGGTGGCCAACGCAGAGTTGGTCGGTCGGTGGCGATCCTTTCTATTCTTCTTTCCCCTCTGTGTGGAGGAGCCCTCGTCTTGATCCTAGCGCTTGGCCTTACCTTTGTCACGGCCCTTGTTGAAGCGCGGCAGAAAAGGCGCTTGCTGGGGGTGTTAGACGAAGGTCCGTGGCTCTAGGCTGTCAGGTCTAAAACTCCGGTCGATGCTACGTGTGTCTTGGTTCAGCCCGAGGCACGCGTAGATAGGCGATCGGCACAGGGTGGTCGTCAAGTCAAGACGAGGTGCGGTTGCGGCTTCTTGTGCCATAATCGGTGGTTGTGGCGATGACAGGGTGTAGTGCCCCATCTGTTGCGTCCCTATTCCCCAAATAGGGAGCGAGGTCACGAGTCGGCGTCGAGATACGAAGCACTCCGCTTGTTCAACAGTGGCAGTCTTCAACAGTGCCCGGAGGTTCTAGTGGATTGCTCATCCACGAGGGTCGTTCAGCTCGGGCAAGTCACGTAGGAGCATTGCCGCCGCGGCAATGTTCTAACTGGCCTGAGCAAACTGTGGGGGTCAGTCCCCCGAATCGGAGCGTTACACTAGGGCTAACGGGCGCGACCCTGAGCGCCGCTCGCCGGTCTATGCGCACGGGGCGCAGTATGGTGCACCAAGCATGTTGGTACAGTTGGTGGCTGATGTGGCTACTACCGTCGTAGATCCTCCCCGTGCTCACATGTGAGCTCGGGGGTCCCTACGTGGTGGCCCGATAGGGCATGGGTCCAAAAGGACTCCGTTACCCCTAGCGGATGTTCTGGGGCGTTCGTCGCAGCATACTCCTAGGACCAACAGTGGCTAGGCGCCACGTCGCTAATGCTGGAGCCGTCACTACCGACGTCGTCATCCATGATGTCAAGGAAATAGGTGGGAGCATAGCTCACCATCCCCACGAACTCAGACGTGAGAGGGTGCGGCGCCAGCACCTTTTGGAGTCCCCAGGCGTATGCGTCCGTGGAAGATGCGAGGCCATAGGGGAACCAGCCGTATGGCGGCTATGACGGGGACAATGGTAAACCACCGTGTATTTGGCAGAAGATAGAGCGCAGTAAGTAAATAACAACATGTATATTACTCACAGCGGGGTTTAAGCAGAGAGTTTGCTCGGAATGAAGCGCAGATGTCACGCCGTTGAAGTCGCACGTCCCAGAGTCGATGGAGGACGTCCCTCCGATGGGTGTTGGGTTGCGAGCCTCCTCGTGGAGGTGGAGTACACCGAGCCGGTCGGCGACAAAGTCCAGGCTCCCAAAGCGGAAGGCCTGGAATGGCTCGAAGATGGGTGGAACCCGCATTCTAGCGGGCGAGAGTGTGGGGAACTCAAGCGAGCCGAAATGAATCGTATCGCCCGAGCCCGCCACGACAGGGGTGGCAAAAAAATGGGCCATCCGATGACCAAAAGAGTGTTGAACGTACAACGTCTTCCCCATGGACGGCGCCAACTGTCGGTGCAGAAAGTGACCAACTAGTAAATATTTATAGTTTTGCTGTACGTTATAATCGGAGGTGGCCTAGCACTCAATGACACAGAATTTATACTGGTTTAGGCAACGTGCCCTACGCCCATTTGGGGTCGGTTGGTGACTTTATTCTTGAGCCTAGGTGCTTGAAGTCTGTAGTGGGGTTACAAATGAGAAGGAGAAAGGAGAGGGTGTATAAGAGGTTCGGTTGGCTCTGACTGAAAGGGTGACGGTTGGAACTAGGTGGTCCTACGGTTGGGAGTGTTGATGTCGATCTAGTGAGTCTAAGCTTAAAGAAGTCGATCTCCCCTTGTTGGAGGGAGCGCATCCCCTTTTATAGATGAAGGGGATGGCTTTACAGGTGAGGGGGAGAGAGTACGGATGTTTCTAAGCCTTGCTGCCTACGGTGATGAAAACTGGATAATGGTTGATGCCCCCCCCCAATACTGTCGATGTCACTGTAGGATGTTAGATGTGCACAGGAGGTCGAGCTATCTTCTTCAGGAAGGATGATGTTGGTACCTGCAAAATACTTCTTGATGCCTAGTGGCATGTGAGGAGCCGCGCTATGTTCACTTGGTATGGCAAATACTGGAGCCCATACCGCGATCGATGTCCAGAGACACGTGGGGGGCTTACCATATGAGAGTTTGTACCAGCCCCTATAATACTTTGTGTCAGGGTGGCTGTAGAGCACTATTTCGTGCAGGGTATGGTCCCTGGTATAATGGTTTTGACTTGTGAGCCATGCCTTGCCTTTCTCCGCACGTCTTCTGGTTCCTTTCGAGCGGGGTGTCCCCGGTCGGATGGCCCCAGTCGGCTCTCAGTGTGCCGGTCGGAGAAGAGCGGTGAGGAGGGTTCCCACGAGCCCCAGTCGTGGGGTCGGGGTCAGAAGCAGCGTTTTGGGCTAGGCCTTCCGATTGAAGAGACTGCTTGAGACGGCTGGTGCCTAAAGCGAGTGCTCCGGTCAAAGAGGTGGGTCGAAGAAGTTGACGAACGGACACTTGCTTCTTAAGGGTAGTCCCTCCGGTCGGCGACCGGACTACCCTTCTGGCCCACTATGTTTTAGATTTTTGGGCTGGCCCATGAATTATATGTTGCTCTCCTAGGCCGAGCTCGGGCATGGAAGCCGGTCCTCGAGGGACCCCAGGTTTATAAACCTGCCACTTCTTCTCTCTCTCGTTCTTCTCCTTTTCCTCCTCTTTAACCCGCGCTTTCCCTTCGCCTATAAAAGGGGAAGCAGGGCGCCCCATAAAAGTGGAGATCGGGACGGGGGATCGAGATCTTGACACAAGAGCACGACACAAGCACACAGCTGAGCGACAAGCGAGCTCTCAGCACCCATTCACTCCTTCCACCAGAGACTTGGGATCCTCTCTCTCTCGCCTGTTTGTAACCCCTACTGCAAACCAAGTACCGGTAACACGAGCAGCAGCGAACTAGACATAGGGACGTTCCGCCTGAATTAGTATGAACTCTTGTGTCCTCCAAACACACCATCTGAGCCAGACTTGCAAATATAAAATTACTCATTGGTGGTCCGAAAACACCGACAGTTGGCGCGCCAAGTAGAGGCTTTTTGCGCATCTCGATGTCCACATCAGGCCTCAGATGGCTAGTCATGGCATCAGCTAGGTCCCGGGCGCGCACATACACTTCTGGAACCAGGACTTCATCATTATAATAGAGGGAGAGTTGGCGTAGGTTTTGGTTGTCGTCCAGCCTTTCCACTCCGCCAGCCTCGATGCAATCACCGAGGCACTTGAGGAGCTACAGCTGCACGCACCGGAGGCCCATGCCCCGGGAGCAACCAGCTCCTTGGCTTCGATTACCGAAGGCTAGAGCACCAGCTCAGCACCTTCTTGGGACTTTGACCGTCCCAAGAGGACCTATGCCACCTCACCTTCTTGTTCACCAACATCATGATGCAGCTTGCTAGAGGAGAGCCGCTCTCTCTAGAATACCTCATTCGGAGCGCCCCAACAGTGCTCCCATTTGGTCTACGCAATGCCGTAGAGACCATTAGCCACCTTATGGTGTAGCGCACGCCCCATCCCCTATGAACGATGAGTTCGTGGAGATGACCGAATATGTCATGGAATCTTTCCACGACCTTCTCGCGGGAGAATCGAAGTCGCCCTCCAACTCTGACTCTAGTAGGGGGAGCCATTACCCCTCATGAGAATGTTTCATGGTAGGTACCCCCGAGGGATACATCAAAAGCATCCATGTGGGAGGGGCTACCCTAACGGACGATGCTCGCGAGTTCGTGGAGATGACCGAATACGTCGTATAATCTTTCCATGACCTTCTCATGGGAGAATCGGAGTCGCCCTCTAACTCTGACTCTAGCAGGGGGAGCCATCACCCCTCGCTAGAATGTTTCATGTTAGGTACCCCTAAGGGATACATCAAAAGCATCCATGAGGGAGGGGCTACCCCCAACAGACGATGCTTGTGAGTTCGTGGGGATGACCGAATATGTCACGAAATCTTTTCACGACCTTCTTATGAGAGAATCAGAGTCGCCCTCTGACTCTAACTCCAGCAGGGGAGCCATCACCCCTCAAGAGAATGTTTCATGGCAGGTACCCCCAAGGGATATATCGAAAACATCCATGAGGGAGGGGCTACCCCAATGGATGATGCTCACCAGTTCATAGGGGATGACCGAATACATCGCGAAATCTTTCCACGACCTTCTTACGGGAGAATCGGAGTTGCCCTCCGACTCTGACTCTAGCAGGGGGAGCCATCACCCCTCGTGAGAATGTTTCATGGTTGGTACCCTCGAGGGATACATCAAAAGCATCCACGAGGGAGGGGCTACCCTAACAGACGACCTCGACGATGAAGTCTTTGTCAATGCCTAGAACATCGAACAGCTACATCGCTTTTACCCTTAATCTATGCATGCTTTCTCTTATCGGTTTCCCTATCAACTCCTCGATCTTTAGTGACACCCGACCCTAGCAACGGTAAGGGGTTGGGCCTCACTCGGGGGCTGATAAGAGTATATCTATCCGGTAGACATTCTCTATGTCTGACCCTTTCTCACGTTAAGATCTAGAAGCAAGGGTTGAGGAAAGAAACGCTGAGTAAAACTGGTCGGACCACAAGAAACCTATGCCCCAGCGGCTACGGCATTTTTGCTCACCAGCGTGATCAGGGTTTTGTGCCCACACCCCGAGCTTTTTAGCCTTAACTATAGAAAGAGTCAGAATGCATTAAAGAGTATATTTACCTGACATACATTCTCTGTGCCCGACCCTTTCTCATGTTAAGATCTAGAAGCAAGGGTTGCAGAAATGAAAGCTGAGTAAAACTGGTCAGACTATAAGAAACCTACGTCCTAGCGGCTATGGTGTTTTTGCTCACTAGCGTGATCATAGTTTTTTCACCCGCACCCTGAGCTTTATAGCCTTAATGACGGAAAGGGTCAGAACACATTAACCTTTTTATACAAAAAGGGGAGAAGAGCTAAAAATATGTTTGGCCATAACAAAATTTAAGAGTTTGTCCACTTATTACAAGTTCATTGCCTATCTTATCTACCTAACTAATTTCTTAGGGAGGATGATCTCATCCTCTATCTTGGTAGGTAAGTCCTATGCCAGAGGGGCCACCTCCTTCTCAATGTCGTCTAGCTCGGTGTCGGTGTAGACAGGCATGAGAACCGTCATAGGTAAGGAGGGATACGGAGCTAAAAATACTCCTATGGCCCATTCAGGCTCAGGAGTTCGAAGGCTAGCCCTTCGACGGGTTCACAGCCACTCTAGGGCACCCTTAGAGTGAGGGGTGGAAAGTGATGGGTCCACTAGCGGCCAGTACCTAGGCGCACGAGCGCCATAGGCATCTCAGCCCATGTTTGAGTCTTGGTCGGTTCCTAGTCCATGGTTTTTCCTCGAAGAAAGGCAACGAGCCCTCAGGACCGGTCAAATAGACCCGAGAACTATATGGATTGGCCACTGAGAATCTGGAGTACGCCGGACCCCCCACGAGTGAGAAACCAGGGCCCCACTCGGACTAGCCCATTAATAGTTCACCGAGCACTATGTTTCGTCCATCGAGAAAAAACATGGCATAGATCAGCCCCTCCGTTTTATCGAAAAAACGCTTGAGGGATGACGATCACAAAGACGAGTAGACCCTCGATCGGACCCCTGCTATGCGCGGGGGCTCGAGGGAGGTTGGACTTGCAAGGAGACCGAACACGCGATCATAGTACGCCGGTGGACCGATCAGATCCTAGGGGACTGGAATCAAGAAAAATCTTTCTGACCTCTCGAATCCTATGGTTACATGCCCCCAAGGAGACCGATCATGACAAAAGGGAATCGCCGTCCTACTAGGACATGTCGTGGGCTACAAAACGAAGATCAAGGCCCTAGAGTCCCCCCATCCGAAAAAACCTCCAAAGGAGTATTCTACTCCTCCACAGGATCAGGGGCTACTGTTGGGTATCGATATTAGGGATACCCAAAGCAAGGAAGTTAGCGCCCATGCTGACTTCTCTGGATGGCTTAAGGCATATTAAAAGGTCTTGCCTGACCCTAAGGCCGCAGGCTCTATCTCGCCCGACCCCTTGGGTGTGGGCTCCATCTCATCGGACCCCAAGGACGTGGGTTCCGTCTCACCCATGGCCGCGGGCTCTGTCTCGTCCGACAGGGACCCATACCACCGTGAACCACTCTAGGTCCAAGCGTATGGGCCTAGTCAAAACTTTGATGCCAGGGAAGAGGCTAACACGCCTCGATTAACCTGTGGCCATGACGGGTCATACCTAAAGATGGCAATGGGGCCCCGATACCCGATACTCGATGGGTATTTGATCCATTAGGGGACAGGGATGGGATCATATCTTTACCCATAGACATCTAAATGGGTAAGAATCCATCCCTGACGGGTATAGTGGGTACAGGTACGTTCCCTGTTTACCTGTCCCCGTTACCCATTGGGAAACCTGACTATTTGAGCTATCATGCGAGTATTAGGCCCAAAGAAGCTCAACATAGGTATTTTGGCCCAAATCTGAACAATCATATATATAGTTTGTGTGTTCTAGGAACCCTAGTTCAATTTTTCCTCACCATCTCCGCCAGCAGCACAAGCACGCCTGCCTCATGAGCACTCGTGCCCCTCGCTTCCTTAGTTCGGTCTCTCTACCATCATTGATCGTCCTCCTCACAACCTCGCTCCTTCTCCTCGGCATCTCCGAGACTCTGACACTTATACCCGAGTGAAGAAGAAACGTCTCCGATTGCAAAGCTGCGACCCCAAGTGTCCTTATTTATCGGGTATGCAGTACCCGTCGGGTATCTGTTACCCGACTGATGCTCGACGGGTATGGGGATGGGTAAGAATCTATACCCAAGACAGTTAACGGGGATGGGGATGGGATGAATTCTCTGTAGCGGGGAAGAGAACGTTCCGGCGATACCCGATGGGTACATCCCCGTTGCCATCCTTAGTCATACCTAGGGATTCACATCAAGAATAGTGTCAAGCGTGCCAGTGCTGTTTTGCCTAATTCTCGTACGGACGTTGATAGGCGCGTTAGTTCACCATGATGTCCGTCGGGACGGAGTAGAATGCCATGACCGGCGGATGACGCCTGCGCATGGCGCTAGTGATGAACATGGCCACGACATAGAGCCGTCCCTATTGACATCTACAGGATCGGCGGGGCCCGCATGAAGGAGAAGAAGGACCTGACAACCTTGGAAGCCTTCTTCTCTCTCGTTCTTCTCCTTTTCCTCCTCTTTAACCCATGCTTTCCCTTTGCCTATAAAAGGAAAAGCAGGGCATCCCATGAAAGTGGAGATCGAGATGGGGGATCAAGATCTTGACACAAGAGCATGACATGAGCACACGGCTAAGCGCAAGCAAGCTCTCAACACCCGTTCACTCCTTCCACCAGAGACTTGGGATCCTTTTCCTCTCTCGCCTATTTGTAACCCCTACTGCAAACCAAGTGCCAGTAACACGAGCAACAACGAACTGGACATAGGGACGTTCCGTCCAAACTAGTATAAACCCTTGTGTCCTCCGAGCACACTATCTGAGCCAAGCGGGCAAATACAAATTTACTCGTTGGTGGTCCGAAAACACCGACACTAAGCTAGGGAGCTCTTCCTTTATATTATTAGTGAGTGCTCCAACATAAACTAAGGGTTGTGGCAACACCTCACTAGCCGGGGGGATATATTGTGTCCTATTCCAGTTATTTCTTGCACTTACTTTCTTGTCTTTACTTGTGTAGGTGTACTTCTCTAGAAGCTTAGGGACAACTGTGGGCCTATAGAGAAAAACTCAGGGATGAAGCTGCCTATATATTCTGCTAAAATCATTGTTAGGTCATCACATGCATGGCGGTGGTTGACGTATGCATCATGCAGGCATATGGCTAATTGCTTGCTATCAATAATGTATCCGCGTGTGGGTGGTCCAGTTAGACAAGCAATCCAGCAATCAGAGACCGGTCTCAGATGAACTTCTGTGCCTAGCTTGAGAGCAATAGGATGCTTGTGTTACTTGCTAACAATGTGATTGTGCTACTCATTGTACGAACAAATTAAAACATACCGTACGCACAGCTAGTCAACAAGAAGGCCGTGTGTTTTACCACACCTTCCCTTCTGTGGAAGACCACCTTGCAACTTGCATTGCCCTAGCAAAATCAGCTTGCTCTTCTTTTTGTTCACAAAGATAGTCATCATGGTCTGATGGTCATGGATGTTCTGTTTCAAATGCATGCAGCATGCATGCATGTGCCCTTTGTTCCTGGTGTTGAGCTATGATCCAAATTTAAGCTTGGGCCGAAGCGAAGCGGCCCATTAGCGTTAAGAGGTACTACACCATCTATTAGTTCCGTATTGCTAATAGACGAGGGTGTGGGGTTTTTTCTCCCTATATATACGGACCACCTCCCTCATAGGTATCATAGACTTATATATGGGAAGGCCCCTATAGGTTAGGGTATCCCTAAGTTATAAATCTCCGGCATTTGTAACCTCACCCGATACAGTGAAGATTTGCTGGCTGGTGCCCGTGATTTTTTTTCTTCCACCTTGGGAGGGTTTTCCACATTAAAATCTCATGTCCCCTGTGTTTGATCTACTGTTCTTCGTCGTTTATATTGCCTATCGTTTATAACAAGTGGTACCAGAGCTTGGTTTGACCTTAGAGTTTCATGATGGCATCGATGAAGTTTGATCTACCGCTGCTGGATTACAAGATGAGATTTGCACTGTGGCAAGTCAAGATGCGGATGATTCTAGCACAATCTTCAGATCTTGATGAGGCGCTAGACGGTTTCGGAGAAAAAGGGCAGAAGTCATGGACCACTGAAGAGAAGCGGAAGGATCGTAAGGCTCTGTTTCTGATTCAACTTCATCTATATAATGATATTTTGCAAGAAGTGCTGTAGGAGAAAACTGCCGCAGAACTTTGGCTCAAGCTGGAATTGATCTATATGTCCAAGGATCTAACCAGTAAGATGCATGTGAAGATGAAGTTGTTTACGCACAAGCTGCAAGAAGGTGGTTTGGTGATGAACCACTTATCGATCTTTAAGGAGATCATTGCCGACCTAGTGTC
The DNA here is from genome assembly GCF_019320115.1 of Miscanthus floridulus. Lineage (NCBI taxonomy): Eukaryota > Viridiplantae > Streptophyta > Magnoliopsida > Poales > Poaceae > Miscanthus > Miscanthus floridulus. The sequence goes on along the minus strand of NC_089586.1, from coordinate 125,819,565 downwards.
GATGGAGGTAAAATATGATGATGAAGATTTAGCTCTTCTACTACCTACTTCGTTTGCAAATTTCCGAGATACCATATTATTAAGCCATGATGAACTAGCCCTTGCAAAAGTATATGAGGCCCTCCAGACAAGGGAGAAGATGAAAGGTATGGTTCAGTCTGATGTGTCGTCCTCCAAGGGCGAAGTGTTGCAGGTTAGAGGCAGGCCTGAGCAGAAAACCTACAACAACAACAATAATCGAGACAAGAGCAAGAATGGTAAAGGTCGCTCAAAGTCCAGAGGCAGGAATAAGTTCTACAGGTATTGTAAGAAAGATACTCATGTCATTGAGGATTGTTGGAAGCTGCAGAATAAGGAGAAAAGAAACGGTACATATAAACCAAAAAACAAATCTGATGGTGATGGTAAGGCCTCTGTTGTCTCCGCTGTTGATACTTCTGATTCAGGAGATGTTTTGGTTGTTTTTGCTGGTTGTGTTGCTGGTCGTGATGAATGGATACTTGATTCTGCATGCTCGTTTCATATATGCTCTAACAGAGATTGGTTTAGTTCTTATGAGTCTGTGTAGAGTGAAGATGTCGTGCGTATGGGAGATAACAACCCACGTGAGATTGTGGGCATTGGCTCCATTCAGATCAAGATGCATAATGGCATGATACGCACACTAAAAGATGTGAAACACATACCAGGGATGGCCAGAAATCTTATCTCCCTCAGCACACTTGATGCCGAGGGATACAGACACTCCGGTTCAGGTGGAGTGTGTAAGGTATCAAAAGGTTCTCTCATTCATATGATAGGTGATATGAATTCTGTAAAGTTATATGTTCTTAGAGGAAGTACTTTATATGGTTCCGTCACTGATGCTACTGTTTCTAATGATGAACCAAGTAAAACTAATCTCTGGCATATGCGTCTTGGGCATATGAGTGAACTTGGTATGGCAGAATTGATCAAGAGAGACCTGCTGGATGGCTGCATTATGGGTAAGATGAAGTTCTGTGAGCACTGTGTTTTTGGTAAGCACAAGAGGGTAAAATTCAATGCATCTGTTCATACCACCAAAGGTACACTTGATTATGTACATGCTGATTTATGGGGACCGTCTCGTAAGCCCTCTTATGGTGATGCTCGTTACATGCTTACCATTATTGATGATTACTCTAAAAAAGTGTGGCCTTACTCTCTAAAAAATAAAGATGACACTTTTGCTGCTTTTAAAGAGTGGAAAGTTATGATAGAAAGGCAAACTAAAAAGAACGTAAAATTGCTTCGTACTGACAATTGCGGTGAATTCTGTTCGGATGCTTTTAATGATTACTATAGGGAAGAAGGCATTGTTAGGCACCACACCATCCCGTACACTCCTCAGCAGAATGGTGTGGCTGAGCGCATGAACCAAACCATCATCTTGAGGGCTCGTTGCATGCTGTTCAATGCTCGTATGAACAGGCGTTTTTGGGCTGAGGCTGCTAACATCGCCTATTACTTGATCAACCAGTCACCTTCTACCCCACTTAATAAGAAAACTCTCATTGAGGTATGGTATGGTATGCCTGCTAATTATTCACAGTTGAGAGTTTTCGGTTGCACTGTTTATGCTCATGTTGATAATGGAAAGCTAGAACCTAGAGCCATTAAGTGTCTGTTTCTTGGTTATGGTTTTGGAGTTAAAGGATATAAGTTATGGAATCCTGAAACTAAAAAAAACTTTCATGAGCAGGAATGTTGTTTTCAATGAATCTATTATGTTTAACGACAGCTTGTCCACGGATGTTTCACCAGTTGGTTCTGATAAGGAGCAGGAACATGTTAGCGTGCAGGTGGAGCACGTAGATGATCAGGAAACTAAAATTGTTGATAACAATGTTCATGATATTGTTCAGCACTCACCTCCTGTTTTGCAGCCTCAAAATCAGTCTATTGCAGATCGTAGAACAAAGAGGAGTTGTGGACCTCGTCCACGTTTAATTGAGGAATGTGATATTGTTCATTATGCCTTTAGTTGTGCTGAACAGGTGAGAACATTCATGAACCAGCTACGTACACTAAAGCTGTTGTTTCTGGTGACCGCGAGAAGTGGATTTCCGCTATGCAAGAAGAGATGCAGTCACTTGAGAAATGGCACATGGGATGTTGTGCGCTTGCCTAAACACAAGAAGGTCGTTTGTTGTAAATGGATCTTCAAAAGAAAGGAGGGTTTGTCTCCTAGTGAGCCTCCAAGATTTAAGGCAAGGTTAGTAGCAAAAGTTTCAGTCAGATTCCTGGTGTTGATTATAATGATGTGTTCTCTTCAGTTGTAAAGCATAGTTTAATTCGTACATTTTTTGGTATTGTTGCTATGCGAGATCTTGAGCTTGAGCAGTTAGATGTAAAGACTGTGTTTATACATGGAGAGCTCGAGGAGGAGATATATATGGACCAGCCAGAAGGGTTCATAGTACTTGGTAAGGAGGATCATGTTTACAAATTAAAGAGGTCCTTATATGGTTTGAAATAGTCTCCTCATCAATGGTATAAAAGGTTTTATTCTTTTATGATGTCACATGGTTTTAAGAGGTCTGAATTTGATAGCTGTGTGTACATTAAATTTGTTGATGGATCACCTATATACTTGCTGTTATATGTTGATTGCTGCCAAGAGCAAGAAAGAAATCACTACGTTGAAGAAACTGTTGAGTAGTGAGTTTGAGATGAAGGATCTTGGTGCTGCTAAGAAGATTCTAGGTATGGAAATTATAAGAGACAGAAATTCTGGTTTGTTATTTCTTAGTCAGCAAAGTTACATTAAGAAAGTTCTTCATCGTTTCAACATGCATGATGCAAAGTCTGTTAGTACTCCTATTGCTCCTCATTTCAAATTATTAGCTTTACAATGTGCTAGTACGGATGAGGATTTTGAGTACATGTCAAGAGTTCCATATTCTAGTGCTATTGGTTCTTTGATGTATGCCATGGTTTGCTCTCGTCCTGATTTATCATATGCTATGAGTTTGGTTAGTAGATACATGGCTAATCCTGGTAAATAACATTGGAAGGCCGTTCAGTGGATTTTTAGGTACCTTCGTGGTACAACAAATGTCTGTTTGAAGTTTGGCAAGACTGATAAGGGACTCACTGGCTACATGGATTCAGATTTTGCTGCTGATTTGGATAAGAGGAGATCTCTCACAGGTTATGTGTTCACTATTGGTGGTTGTGCTGTGAGTTGGAGGGCAACATTGCAGCCCGTTGTTGCCCTGTCTACCACTGAAGCAGAATATATGGCTATTGCTGAAGCATGTAAAGAATCAGTTTGGTTAAAATATTTGTTTGTTGAGCTTTGTGGAGATGATTCTTACATTAATTTATTGTGGCAGTCAAAGTGCTATATATCTCACTAAAGATCAGATGTTCCATGAGAGAACAAAGCACATTGATGTCAAATACCATTATGTTCGCGATGTGGTCGTGCAAGGTAAGCTGAAGGTATGCAAGATAAGCACACATGATAATCCTGCTGATATGTTGACAAAGCCAGTTCATGTTGCTAAGTTTGAGCTTTGCTCAAGCTTAGTTGGTATAACTGTTTAGCCCAAGAGGCTATTTGGCACCGGAAGTATTTCTTTGTTGTTTCAGGGTGAAGGTTCGTTTAATGCTACACGAAGGAATTTGTCTCAAGGTGGAGTTTGTTGAGCTATGATCTAAATTCAAACTTGGGCCGAAGCGAAGCGGTCCATTAGCGTTAAGAGGGACTACACCATCTATTAGTTCCGTATTGCTAATAGACAAGGGTGTGGGGTTTTTTCTCCCTATATATACGGACCACCTCCCTCATAGGTATCATAGACTTGTATACGGGAAGGCCCCTAGGTTAGGGTATCCCCAAGTTGTAAATCTCTAGCATTTGTAACCTCACCCGATATAGTGAAGATTTGTTGGCCGGTGCCCGTGGTTTTTTCCCTTCCACCTTGAAATGGTTTTCCACGTTAAAATCTCATGTCCTCTGTATTTGATCTACTGTTCTTCGTCCTTTATATGACCTATCCTTTATAACACCTGGCACCGTACCTGCTGGAAACTAACCAGTCATGCAGCGAGGGACCGGAGAGGCAACATGCTGACTGAAAGCATCTGAAAGAACTGAAAGCATCTGAAAGATTTGAACCCGTCCAGGACTGTGTGACGATGCATTTGCATGTTGGAGGAAGAAAGGAATCGGAGAGGCAAGGTAAGACTTTTCCTGCTGGCAAGTGCAGCAATCGACAGCGAAACAAACCACCACGATCATCAGCGAAAGGGAAGGCGAGGTTTCAGCAGCTGTAGCTCTCAAGAATTCCCCGCTCGTTTCTTTTGTTTTTCTTGTAAGAAAAGAGAATCAAAGTAGAAGTAGCTATCATCCGGCATGAAACTTAAAATACACGCTAGTAGCACCCTCGCTCCTGTTTTCTTTTCAACGAGGCACGATTTGACCTGACGAGTCACCAGCGCCAAGCTTAATTTGATACTGTAACGTTCATGGCCATAAAATTGATATAGCATGGAAGTGTACGATGAGTACTTAAATCTGAATGAATAGCACGTCCCACTACCAAAAAAAGCTATGGCTAGTTTAATTGATAGCGTACTCTCTCTGTTCTAAATTATAAGGGCAGTCCCAATGATGTATTGATGATAGTTTCTATCCTTATTAAATGACTTGCCACGTAGATAAAACGCTGACCTGGCAACGTAATTAATGAAGAAAGAGAGCAAAAATCCTAGAAATGGTTTCCTCATGAAGAAATCAGGTCTTCTCTTGACCCAATGCACCAAGAAACCATGAAATCGCCATTGGGGAGAAACCACCAGTTTCTAGGGGGCTCGTGTCGCACTTTCATTGGAGAAAGAAGATAGAGTTGGGAGCGAGAAAGAGAAAATAATTATTACTCATAGAAACCATGGGTTGGAAAGCAGTACTTTTTTTTGTACGGTATCCTATGTTATAGAAACTACCAGTTTCTTTCGTTGGGACTGCCCTAAGTCATTCTAACTTTCTTGAAGAGTCAAAGCATCTCAAGTTTAACTAAAATTATAGAGAGAATTAAAAAGATTTATCACATCAAATAAATATAAATTAAAAATATAATTAATGAAGAATGTAATGATACTTATTTGGTATCATAAATGTTATTATTCTATTATATAAATTTGGTCAAACTTAAGATGCTTTGTCTTTTAAAAAAAAAAGAGTTAGAATGACTTATAATTTGGGATGAAGGAAGTAATATAGTAGATTTTTTTCCTCAAACTTGTCTTGGCACATGCTCTGCATTTCACTAAGAGAATTGATAATTTGATATAGTATGTCTGTATGTGATGATATAGTACATGTTAATAATTAAATTTGCTCAAACTTAGATGAGTTTAAACTAGAAAACTAAAATGACTTAATTTAAAACGGGCCGGCAGTATACGTGTTAAGGCACGTTCGTGAAAAAAAAGAAACAGGATAATATGTAATACTAACTATATGGCTTTATAATGTTGACTAACTAGTAGTAATTGCTAGTACCTATCAAGACTACTCCCTCCGTCCGTTGGTGTACGTGTCGTAAGTTTGATTTGATTTGTAAAAAATATGTGCAACATTTGTATCTTGAAATAAATTTATTAAAAAACTATATTCAAATATCTTTCCAACGATACTAATTATGTACCATCAATATTAATATTTTTTAATCCTTATTCGTTTGAACTTATCAGCGTGGGCTTATCAGCCACAGAAACTATCAGCCGAACAGCTTCGCTCATAGTCGTTTATCAGAAAGCAAAAACAACAAATATATATTTTGTTCTAGAGGTGCAGAACAGGTCAATTTGCTACAGTGACGAACATATATAGCTCTTGGTCTCGGAGCAATGCAGCTGTCAACTTGAGTGACAACCGCAGCGATTGGCACAGGAGTAAGAAAATAGAGCATGTGCGCGTATTAAAAATGTAGGGTTGCTGCCGATTCGTGCCATCCTACAAACAACAACAATGACGGGGTGCGTGCAGGATAGGATCTTATCTGTTCCAGGCCCAAAGATTCGCCGGTCCATTCTCGCCCGGCCCAGCTATCCGAACCAAAGCAAGCTGTTGGCTGTTGGCAGTTGCCACGCATGTGTACTGCCCTCCTCTCCTCCCAGAGCCACAGAAACGCCTGAAGCATACGTATACTATACGCACGTCTCTAGACAAACACACACATGACACATCTCTCTTTTTCCCAGAATCGAAAAAGGCCTTATGCTTGTTGAGGCCGATCCGATCGCAACCGAAATTAAAGAAGCCTTTCGGCTGCTCACAATTTGAGCCGGAATTCACTGTGCGCGGATGGAAAACACTGTTCATGCTCTCGCAAATTTCTTCAGATTCATCTAGATTTCTCTAAATTCCTCTGAACAAACAGGGCCACGACCACGAGATGGGATGGCGATGAGGAAAATTCAGCTGACCGTGATCGATAAGCAAAAACCCTGCCATGAATGACCCGTGAAATTTAATTCGTGGCGCCTCACTGTCCAAAAAAGGTTGGCAGATAAATTAAAACCCGTGAACTGACCCATCTTGGAATCTTGGTACTGGTAATCACTTTCAAGTGTAACTTTGGAACACTACTATACGTAGTAGTCTACGGGCCCCGTTCGCTTCGCTGAAAAAACAAGCCGAAACATTGTTCCGATTGATTTGCTGTGAGAGGAAAATACTGTTCCGGCTAAAAAAATAAGCTGAAAAGTACGAATTATAAGAGAAACGAACAGGACCACGAAGTACTCCCTCCGTCCCCTCAAAAGAATACAATTCTCACTTTTTAAAGAGTTGAGGTCCCCTCAAAAGAATATAATTCTCACTTTTTAAAGAGTCAAACGATTTTAAAGATGATCAAATTAAATCTATAGAAAAAAATTATAAACATTTATGATACAAAGTAAGTATTATTAAATTAATTATGAAATATATTTTTATAGTAAACTTATTTAGAGACATATATGTTGATACTATTTTCTATAAATTTGGCTAAATTTTTTTAAAAATGATTTGCCTTAAACCTAAAATTGTATTTTTTTTAGGGGGGTGGTGAAGACAGGTGAAAGTGAAACAAGAGCAGCTTGGTATGCTCGTTATAATCAAACTGCATCTGAGTTATCCCCAAGCCTCACTGATCTGATCATGGCAAGAAGTAACATCTTGCAGTTTTGGCCCATTAAACATCGAATGTACAGCCCAGCCCAACAGAAACCTGAAATTAAAAGCTGTAGCCATGTGAGAGGTGAGATCATAGGGTTCTCCTTTCCTTGCTGATATGCTTAATAATAATAAGAAGAATACTGTATATATTGACAGCATACATTTGTTGCCAGGAAGGTTCTGGCGATACGAAATGTTCATGGCCAAATCACCGGTGAGATACAATCAGCCACTGTAACTGTAAGCAAACCTATCAAGAGGAGAATCTCCTCTCTATTTATAATTCTAGATCAACAAAAAACCTGGAGAACTGGAAAGCGGCCGGGAGAAAATTGATTTCTGAGGGTAGAGAGCTTTCCCACTACTACAACTATCAATGCTGTGGTATGGTACGCGCCTCATATATCGTAGTCAAGTTCTGTGCTGTTCAGGGCCACTGCCCGCTTGACAAGCTGCCCTTGCTCATCATAGACGTCCAGGTTCTCACATGGCTTCGGGAACACGGGCCTGACGACACGCCCCTCGACGTAGGAGCACTGGAAGATGTGCTTCTTCTTGTAGCTGATGCCTACCGACATGTCCTGGAAGCTTATGTCCCTGATGGGGATGACGTCGCTGCCATGAGCGCGGACAGGCACCCGAACACCCCTCCCATGGATTCCCTTGAACGATATGTTCGTGATGTCTGGGAAGGCTGTCCGGTCATATCCATCATCAGCATGCTCGTTGTAGTCGACCTTTATCACAATCCCAGCACGGAGGTTGTCAAAAGTTATGTTACGATAGGAGATGTTGCGGATGTAGCCGCCTCTTCCTGTGGCAGTCTTTATCCTCACACCTCTCCTTGATTCCCAGATGCGTACATTCTCCACAGTAACATTTGCAACTCCGCCAGACATCTCACTGCCTATTGAAATTCCAGCACTGCACAGAGAGAGAGAGAGTAGATAGTGTAAGCCTGATTGATAATGCTCAGCAATATGCACCATAGTAATTTACTATCTTGAGGTTTGACTTCAAAGGGCTATGCACAAAAGGCAGATCATTTTAGACAAGCAATGTAGTCAAGATATCTCAATTCTCACCTCACAAGAGAACGGGCGGTTACATTGCGGATTAAAATGTTAGAAGATGGGCGACCGTATGCAATACCATACTGATCCCAACCACTCTTTACAGCTATTGCATCATCACCAACTGATATGTAGCAATTCTCAATAAGCACGTCTTGACAAGAATCTGCACACACTTATATGTCAGAAATAGGAATATACATTACAATTTGTGGTCAGCATGACCTGTAACTAGTGTAAGAGTTAATATAGACAGGATGTTATAGTCCGAGAAATGGGTGTATATCTACTGGTACTTCAAATGCTTGGTACAGTGTCAAAGTGTTTAAAATTTGAAAGACGTACTGGAATGCTGTTAAATACAGGTGTAGCAAGAATACCTGGATCTATGCCATCTGTGTTTGGAGCACCAGAAACAGGAGATAAGATAGTAACATTTGAAACAGTTACATTCGTGCAATCATAAGGATGCAAGTGCCAGAAAGGTGAATTCCTCAATGTTATGTTGGCAACAATAATGTCCTTGGACCACATCAGCTGCACAAGAGGAGGTCTTGTGTTATTCAGAATTCTTCTGCGATGCTTCATCCACCAAACTTCACCCTGGCCATTTATGCTCCCATTATGTCCTATTTAACACATCGAAGAAGGAAAAGGAAATATACGAAGATCAGATAACGATATTCAATTAGACAGTGAAATAGAAAGAATCTCATTGTTCTATCAGTATAAGATTGGGAAGGCAAACAAGCTTGATAAGTTACAGCTAAAGAATCTCATTGAGAAGTGCACTTGTTGCATTTGAATGAATTTGCCTGTTTAGTTAGTAAAATATCATTACAGAATATGACAGTTCAAGCTGTAAATGCTAGATCCTATTTCAACAGAAGTGCAGGAGCTCCAGCTATTAATATAGGAAGCACAGGGTACATTTAGACTGGGGGTCAAGTAGTTGCTTTTATGCTACAGACACATGATGCTACAGAGTTGCAACACTTATATTGCTTAAGATGAACATGAGGCACTTTTGCACTGATGTTGCTTAATCCACAATTATGCAAGATGTTCTGTACTGTATAGCTTAAATGCTAGCTATCCAGAGAAATTGCAAACCTGTAATGACTACATCTTTCAAATTCTGTCCATGAATGAGACTCCCAAAGCGCGGTCCTTTGCGCTCCAGCCCATACCCGTACGATGGTAATGCTGGCATCAATGGCCAGTACTTCTCATCCTGTCCAGAAAACATCAGAATGCCAGTTAAATAAGATGGCAACCATAGGCATTCACCAAACTTTGAATGCATACTGGTACTAGTCTAGAGTCTAGATGTTTTCAGCACTAGAGTATTGCCATTTTGTCCAAGAAAATCTCACTCTCCAGGACACATCAGAGATCAGACGGCAAACATTCTTATGTTTGTCGTTAATATATGTCCATAGTCAACTAGCCAAATCACAGAGAGAGAATTATCTATTTGGCACTGAAACAAATCAGTGTTTCGTATTTAGCACTTAAAAATTTGAACTTTCTTATCTGGCACCTAGTTGAAATTTGCTTTCGTAAATGGCACTACCGTCCATTTAGGACAGTAACGGTGTCAAGTGACTGACAAAATGACATGAATACCCTTGTTTGCAGCAGAAACCCATGGTGCCAAATAGGAAAAGAATAAATAAACAGGTTGTCAAATAAAGAAATCATAAAAGGTTATTTGAATTGATGACATTACAATTTTTACAAATTGGAAATAAACCATTACTATTTAGGCTAATATAATTCCACTTATGTTTGAAATCTGTCTTTTTAAATTCTTTATAGACGTTATATAGAGCTTTCCTGTATTCTTATTGCGTAAACTGCCCTTCTACTATTATCTGACATGTGGGCCAACATGACATCTTCCTTTCTTCCCCACGGAGTCCCCTACGAAGTCGAAGCCCCGCGCACAGATGCCCGCCGCCACGAGTCCGCGGCCATGGAGCAGAAACAAAGCTTGACAGCAACAGAAAAGAACATGAAGAACAGCAGCAGGGAAGTGCGGGTGTGCGTGACCGGAGGCGCCGGGTTCATCGGCTCCTGGCTCGTCAAGAAACTCCAAGAGAAAGGCTACACCGTCCACGCCACGCTGCGGAACACCGGTGCGCGAGCTCCTTCTTTCCTTTCCTAGTTTTGGTCGGCGTCCCTCACTCTGATCCGATTGATTTGGTGACCGCACGCAGAGGACGAAGAGAAGACCGGGCTGCTGCGGCGGTTGGTCCCCGGCGCGGCGGATCGGCTGCGGTTGTTCGAAGCCGACCTCTTCGACGCCGCCACCTTCGCGCCGGCCATCGCTGGGTGCCAGTTCGTCTTCCTCGTCGCCACGCCATACGGGCTCGAAGCCGCCGCCGGCTCCAAGGTGAAGTATACCACATCGCACTTCCGTTAGATCCCCTTCGTTCCAAACAAAATTTTCGACTTGGATTTGCAAAGGAATCAAAGGATCTTGATTTATCGTGGGTGCTGTGCGGCGGCTGGTAGTACAAGAGCACGGCGGAAGCTGCAGTGGCCGCGGTGCGCGTGATCCTCCGGCAGTGCGACGAATCCAAGACGGTGAAGCGCGCCCCCCGCGCCCCCCCCCCCCCCCCCCCCCCCCCCCCCCCCCCCCCCTCCCTAGGCCGCGGCTCGTCGAGCAGAGGCCGGGGGCGGCCTCCCGCGGGGTGGCCTGCTCGCGCTCCGGCCGTGGAGGCAGGGCAGCCTCGCAGAGCCGAGAAGAAGGGGAAGAAGGTCGCGGGATCTTGGATTTTTGGGCTCAGTCAAATTTCAGTCTTCTATGGTATATTGGACGTAGGAAGAAAAAATGAACACGATCAAATAAGTCAACTAATAGATGACAAAAAAAAAAAAGAAGCCAGCAGTGTCATTTAAGAAAAAAAATTTTAACTAAGTTTAAATTTTTTAATACCAAATATAAAACACTGATTTGTTTTAGTGTCTCGTAGATAATTATCCGGCAACATGAAAGCAACATTAACTTTTGGTTGGAGGCTTGGAGCTTAGAAAATGCACGTGAGAAGATCTATCTATCTATCTAATTACTAAACTCCCACAGGTAAGTTCACAGAAACAGTGAATTCCTTACCGTAATGCCGAGGATCTCCGCGCCCTCGGCAAGAAACAGCGTCATGTGGCTGGTGAGGTTGAAGGGCGCTGTGAGCCAGCGTCCGGGGGGCACATTGAGCTGCCCACCGCCTCGCTCCGCGAGCGCGGCGATGGTCTCGACGGCGCGCTCGAACGCCTCGGTGTTGACGGCCCGGCCGTCCCCGACGGCGCCGAAGTCCGTGAGGTTGTACGCCGTGGGGCGAAGCCGCGGCGCGGCGCGCGGCGGCGGAGAAGGCGCCGACAGCAGCCTGAGGAACCCTCCGCCGCTGGAGCCGCCAGCGGCGCCTGCGCTGCCGAAGGACATCGAGGCGCTCTGCCACAGGAACACGAGCGCGAACCCGACGACCCACGCGGCGGCCAGCAGCGCCTTGTTCGCCGCGACGAAGGCGACCGCGCCCCGGCGCTGGTGCAGCCTCCCCACGCCCGTCTCCACCATCGCGCCGGCGCGGCGGGGCTCCGCTCCCCCGAGATCTCGCGACCTAGGTCGGACGCCACGCGGCGCGGCGCCGGCCTGGGCTCAGTCGGTGGCGCGGGGCGCGAGGGGCTCGTGTTCCCGGGGGGCGGGCCGTGGGGGAGGGGGTCGGTGTGGGAGGGCGAGAATTTCCGTCATGGGAAGTTGGTGAGGAGGTTTTATAGGATGCGGGAGAAGCCGTTTGAGTGAAGCCGACGCGATGGGATGGCCGAACGGTTGTCTGCGCTCCTCCTGATCATGGTGAGTGCCGCTGTGCAGTGGAAGAAGATGGCCAGAATTACTATGCTGCCACTGTGGAGCCCTGGCCCCTCTGGGGTGTATATGGGCCATTGGATGGACATCGGACGGTGGAGGATTAGCATGCTTGGTGCAGCTTTGGCAACACGGTAATTACAGAAAGATTGCACAAGAATGGATCAATGAAATATTGTAACTCTTAATAAACCTTGTGAAGCCACCACGTTTGATAAAAAAATTTGTTCAAAGAGCTCAAAGAGAAATCAAATTAGTTGGACAAGACATGCAAAAGGCATCACAGATGTTTAGCTAAGCAAACGGATAACGGGACAAGACATGTAATCGTGGAGGCAATTGGCCACCGGTAGATGCTCTAGGGGCGGATCCAGGGCCTGGGCTGCAGCCTAGGGCGAGTTCATGTAGCCCCTGTAACATATGTGGTGTTTAGCCTAAAAAACTATGATCTTAATTAGACAAAAGGAGGCCTAGAAAGCAAGATCAGACTGTTTTGAACGTGAATCAGCAGCTTAGCCCGGGGCGTAGCCCCGTTCTGGATCCGCCCCTGAGATGCTCCACTCTGTCTTTTCTAGGTTCACTTATAACAGACATTATTTGTTGCAGCGTTGAGAGTGATATCTAAATACACTTTCTATTTTGAGTATTACTTTAGACATACACTCTAAGACATATAATGGCCGAATCTAGCCACCATCAGTCCATAGTGGCAGGATGGAGGTCGATGAGGGACGCGTCGCAGTTGGGTTTTAGCCATGCAATAGCTCAGCATGGGTGGACTTTAATTGATCCTGCAAGTATAAAACCTTTTAGATTCAGTTTTCTTTATAAACTGGGTCAGTTTTTTTGACTTAATCGATCGTGACAGTTATGTTAAAGAAAAACTTAGTCTAAATTGGAGAGTAATAAGGGCAGTCTTGACCTAAAAACTAGATGTATTTTATGTTTATTAATTAGGGTATCAACTAAATAAAATGGTGATGTGACATTAGAATTAATATATATATATAGAGAGAGAGAGGAGGCAATGGTTTCTAAGATAAAAAATCATGTCTACTCAGGAATCAAGATATATGGAGAGATCTAATATAATAGGAAAGACAAGAGATGTGATTGGACAAAAAAATATTTTGAAAAAGTCATTTATTAGGATTATGGTTTCTAAGGGCATCTCCAACAATATAGGGCTTGTTCGGCTGGCTTTAAGCCGGCCGGCTGGCTTGTTCCAGCACTCACGAAATCACTGTTCACGTCCTGTCAGAACAGTATTTTTCTCTCACAACAATCAGCCGGAACAGTATTTTTCAGTCCTGCCGAACAAGCCCATAAACTAGCACCGGCTCTAAACTATTAGTCATGGAAGAAAGAGATAATAACATTTATATCACAGTGAGAGAGAGAGAGAGCGGTATCGTGAAACATAGACTATCTCTTTACTCCATGCTAGCTTCTTGTCTTTTGCACTATTCAATGAATAACAAATTAATTCAGTTTACTCAAAACTAGACTATTACATATGTCCTAAATAAAAGACTATTAAATATAGAAACTACTCCATCCGTCCACGAAAGAATGCAATTCTCGTTTTTCGAGAAGTCAAACAGTTTGAATTTTAACTAAATTTATATAAAAATGTGTAAACATTTATGATACAAAATAAGTACAATTAAATTAGTTATAGAATATATTTTTATAATAAATTTATTTAGAGACATAAATGTTAATAATATTTGCTATAAATCTGGTCAAACTTGAACTTTTTTAGCCGGTACGCATCCCATAATTACATTCTTTTGCTGACGGAGGTAGTATCTTATAGGTTTTTTTTGGTTAGGACTATCCTGACAAGAAGCCATGGACTCATAGGCTTTAGCTCTGGACCTAACCTTTTGTAATCGCAGTCAACACTCTGTCGGGTGGGAACAAAACAACTAGAAATCTATCAAACGGAACAACGAACAGCAAGAGCGTACAGCAGATTATAGTTTTCCTTGTAGTTGGAACAATATACATGCAAAAGGTGTCTGCTCTTGCTTTTGTTCAGGTAGCGTCAGCTGTTGGCTAGGCTACTCACTCATGGTAGCATAGCATCGTGCCGTGCTTTTCTCCCTGCAGCTCACCGGCATTGCAGAATGCACAGCACAGGGGTATATGGAGATGGAGACGATAGCAGTTTGGTGTGGGCTGGTGTGGCCATTTCGCCGCCTCTTCCTGACTTGGGTTTGACGCAGCATATAGCAGTAGCAAGTAGGTACGAGTATTCCTTTGGTGACGGACCGGGTGAGCCGTGCCTGTCGTTAGGCGAATAAAGCTCGTCGTGGATCAGCATCACCAGATCAGGGAAAATATAATGCCCGTCCTTTGGATTATCCCATGCACCTACCTGATGCGATGGATGCATCAATTGCAATTGCAATTGCAATTGCAATTGCAATTGCAATATGCCCGTGAGCGTGCACGATTGTACGTTTCGTCCACGCCGCATGTTGCGCAGATGAGTGGCAACGGGACCCTACAGCAGAGACGATGAGCTTCGTCATCAAGTTTCTAGAACATGAGCTGTGTAGATTGACAGACTCAAAATATGTGGATCCCAACCTTTATGATACAACGGATATCGCTCTATAATCTATCACCCCTTACCTCCAAACTCCAACCTTTATGGCACCGAATATCTCTCTATAATACTATCATTCATGTTGCTTTGAGTACGAAACTGCAAAATCTTTAGTGACGTCGTCCTACTCATGTTATGGACTCACTCCCTGAGCCCATTCATGGATCGGATGTGTGACTTGTCTTCCACCTTTGTTTCTTAAAGACACAATAGTTGCACACAAACTCGTATGTAATGTCAGACGTGTGCATATCACTACCACAGACCTGAATATCCTTGAGGGCCGAAAACCCTAAGGAAAGCCCTAAAACCACCAAGGAAATCAATACTGACGGCTAGCACTCAAGAAATGGCCGCCAAGGGTAGAGAGACAGGGAAATAGCTATTTCCTTGAGTGCCGGACGTGACAAATCATTTTCTTAAGGGTTCAACCGCAAGGAAATACTTAAGCGGTCAAATTTTTAACACCTCCAAGGAAAAGTAACAACACTCAAGGATATGCGTTTTCTTGAGGATTGACGACCCCAAAGGAATATAGCTGGCCCCTAAGGATATATATTTTCTTGATGGTTTGTTACCGCCAAGGTATTTGTTGAGCCCCCAAGGATATATATTTTCTTGAGAGTTAGCACCGTCAAGGTAACACAAATAAACCGTCAAAACAATAGCTTTATCTGAGGGCTCACACCCTCAAGGAAATAGGTTTCAATCCCCAAGGAATAATGTGTTTCCTTGGCAGCTAACCCTCGAGGTAATGCATGGCACAGGGGCTTAACTGGCCAAGAAAATATTGATCATTCATTATAAATGTAGACCAAAACAAATATCAAGATAGATGCCACAATTAAACTAAACCAGTGCTAGATTAGATAACACATCCAATATCCATTGGTTCATTACATGTCCATTTTGCAAATATAAGACTTAGATAGCAATAGTGTATCATCCTACATGTCAGCAGGATAGCAGAAGGCAAATACTGCACACAGTTCATAAGGCAATATTGCACTTAGCAAAAGATCAGCCTAATATCATCTTAGTTCCTACCAATCAATAAACCCAAAAGAAAGTCCACATCCCATTGTGCAGTCACTTGGAGTTGTTGGAATTAGTTTGTCTGCATGCATAGTCACTGCTCGGTAAACCCAAAAGAAAGTTCACATACCATTGTGCAGTCACTTGGAGTTGTTGGAATTAGTTTGTCGGCATGCATAAACCCAAAAGAAAGTCCACATCCCATTGGCTTTGGGAGGAGCTACTATCATCACCATCTTCAAGACAGCCATCATCATCATTGTCCTCAATGTGGTCATCATCATCGTCTTCATTGGAGTACTAGACATGATGTTGCCTTGATGGTAGCTACAGTCATCATCATCGCTTTCATGGTAGCTGTAGTCATCATCGTCATCTTCGTCATCAGCGTTGTCATTGCTGCGCCTTTCATCAACAGAATGAGAGCCTCCATGTGACCCAGTAGCCTGCAAAAGGCAATATTGAAATATTTTTGTACAATTATGGAACATAAAAGTTTGGTCTTCAATCTCTAAGAGCCTACTATAAAGTATCAAATAACTGAGGGTAGTTTTGCTATATTATTAAAACAACCTAGTAGATGAGAACCCTAAAAAATAGGCATCTGCCAATCAAAGCTTTTCTTCACTACCTTACCATGAACATAAAACCTAAAAATGGCATTGTTAATCAACAAGAATCCACTTGTTCACTGCTGCAACTCGTATTGGCATTCCGCCACGAAACAATATTAATTCTCTAGATGAATTGTGATCGAAATAAAGAATATGAATTGCACAAACAAATTCAATAAATAATGTAACCTGATGATGACAGGCATCAAGGTCTTGTAGACGTTGAAGCAGTTCAGCAGGTGGTTCTACACCTATCCGATCAAACACACTCTGCAATTGAAAGTATCCAAATGAAATTGTATGCTTAGGACACAGTAATTGCAGATACAATGAAAAAATTATTACCTTGAATAGCTCGCGATGGATTCTATTTTCCTCAGCGAGTATGTCATTATTCGTTTTCAATTGTGCATTTTCTTGTAGCACACTTTCATAATGATCAAGATCTGGTGGCCTAACAGATACAGATTTGGAATGTGCTAGAACAATTGCCTTATCCACAACACCATCACCTATTGGAACGCGGCCATGCTTCATGCCACGTCCTATAGTGTACAATGCTCTTCCGTCCAGTTCTTGTGAATTTGCATCTGGAGCTAATGCCATGTACTCATCCTAACATAGAAACAGGAAAATATATCAAAGGATGCCTCAATTCAGTTTACAGAACAAATAAAAGCGTGTTGTGCAGAGCATACCAATCTTTTTTGTGCTTTCTAGCTAGGAATTGTAGCACTCTTTCCAGTGCTATCCACTTTTTTAACTCCAGATTTCATTGCAGCAAATGTGTTTATCCCACTCTGCCGACGGACAGATTTAAATTCCTGTAAGATTAAAACCACAAATTATGCATGCGTCAGTTATAAGCAGCAAGCAGACATTGTAAGCTACAGATTATAAGCTGCAGAATTATAAGTTGCACAAGAATTATAAGCTACAGATTTCAACGGTTCCTAACTAAAATAGTCAAAACACAAGCATTTGTCACAACTAAAATAAGCTAGCTGCAGAATTATAAGCTGCACAAGAATTATAAGCTGCAGGTTTTTTCAACGGTTCCTAACTAAAATAATCAAGACACAAGCATTTGTCATACCAAGAACTGTTGTGTCTATGCAAAATTTCTTGAACCTCCTCTATTTTGAGCTGGATCATCACAACTCATGCGCGATTGTTGGCCTCTGCGTCTCTTTTCCTTGTACTCATCAGAAGTCCAGTATTTGGCAAGCAAGGCCCAAATTGCCCTGTTGCACCACTCCACCCGACAAGTCAAGTACTGTTCTTCTGTTAGTTCAATGGTGCGGGCTCGAGTATCATCGCAGTCTTCGTTATTTCTATGACACCATTTCTTGACAGCCTCCAAATGGACTTGGTACATCATATTAGTTACTCTCTTGACTAGATAGTTCTCTAGATTTTTTGCAGCACGTGCCCTATGCCATGGATGAGATGTAAACGTACTCTGCGTATGCAAGACAAGTCAAATAAATTACTGACTGCAAATTCTTTAATCTTGCCGAGTAAATATTCAATCCTTTTAGAATTATGCAATCAGGATGCAATGCACTCGACTGAAGAAATAAGAAACGGAGAAAAAAAGATTTAAAGAATAATCTGAATAAGTTAGTGTAATACCCAGAACTCCTGCTTCACTCTTGTCGCACAGCAGATTCCTTTATTTATTTTTTCCAATAATAATCATTCCATGAAAATGCTGGTTTTACTTTCACAATTGTGCCTTTCTCATCATATATTCTGACGATACCTGGGTACTCTCGCTTGAGAATAGTTCCTAACTGTGAGGGGTACTTGCAACATTTAGGATTATAATCAACATATTTGAATTGGCTGTTGTAAACAAGTCAACAAATCAATTATTCAGCTTCATATACAAAAAAAATATGTAGCAGAATGAAAAGAACTACAATGTTAATCACAATTGATATTATATACTTACCAGTGACCTATAGGTTAGGTTCCAGCTGAACTCTACCACTACGTGGAGGTATTTTGTACTTGGTTCTGCACATTTTCGCTCTCCCTCTTTTTGAAGGATCCTGAGAGGACTGGTTGGAACCAATATTCAGTTGTGAGTTATCAAAGTTCACTTGTGAGTTACCACCTTCAACTCCAGCCATTTGAGAGTTAAGACCATTAGCATTGCTCCTTTGTGAGTTACTAGAAACATCTCCAACCATTGAGAGTTAAGACCATTAGCATTGCTCCTTTGTGAGTTACCAACCATTTTAGAGTTAAGACCATTAGCATTGCTCCTTCGTGAATTACCAGAAACATCTCCAACCATTTGAGAGTTAAGACCATTAGAACTGATCCTTTGTGAGTTGCCAGAATCATCTCCAACTGTTTGAGTGTTAAGACCATTCAAACTGGTCCTTTCTAAGTTAGCACCCTCAGTCCCAACCACTTTGGAGCTGACACCCGCAGCATTGCTCCTTGTAGAGTCACCACCATCAGGACTACATGCTAATTGGCCACCAGCAGCACTGCTCCTTATGAGGTTACTAGACTTCTCACCCTCACCATTGCTTGCAAACTGACCACAAGCAGCACTGCTCCTTTTGGTGTTACTACCTTGAGCTCTAGTCCTTCTAGTGTTAATTCTAAACTGCTCACCATCACCAGTACTTGCAAAGTGACCACCAGCAGCACTGCTCTTTTCGGGGTTACTAGCTTCAGCTCTGGTCCTTCTAGTGTTAGGTTTACTAGACCTCACACCATCAACACTACAACCTGTTTGGGTGCCTCCACCCTTTGGTGCAGCCTGCTTACTCGAAAGACTTTTGTGTCAAAGCCCATGCATCTCCTGTTTTATAAGGAAAATAATTAGTAAATTGCACATGTGTCAAGGAAAAACATATCCATAATCATGCAACAACATATGTATATATCACACTTTCTGCACATAACAAGGACAAGAAACAACACATATAACAGGTACTTCAACATAAATCTTGTAGCACCTGGTTTTAAAGGACAAAACCAGATACACACCATATGTGAGCCCAGGAAGTCAAATCACACATATGGCTACAAATAAAAGTAATATTAGAAATTTTAGGGTGTGACAAATCTTGATTAGTTCCATAAGACACTAGTTGTTAAGTGAATACAGAGTACATGTACAATTTAAAAATAGTCAATAATCATTTGGATCATAATCTGGATGGTCAGTTAGATCATAGTCATCGTCATCTTGATCCTCTTCATCATCTTCATATGTATTATCATCCATATCTTCAGCTTCAGTATTCAATTTAGACAGAAACTCCAAGTCCTTAGGATCAGTTATCTCATCTGAAACATCATTATCTAGCTCAATGTTCACATCAATCACAAATGTGCCATCCAATCCCTCTTGAAAAAAATGAGAATTCTTATACTTGTGATGGCCTAGAAGCACTGGAGTCATCACTGATGCCATATAGAGGAATATAGCCACGTGGACTAACTTGATATACAACCCACCATTGAAAGCTCTAGTTTGGTTTTGGTGAATTGATAAAACCCTAAGTGCTAACCTAGTTTATCAAAGTGATTATGAGATAGGTGGCACATTCCAAGTGGTGGAGCAAATGAAGATCATGACATGATGATGGTGATGCCATGGTGATAATCAAGTGCTTGGACTTGAAAAGAAGAAAGAGAAAAACAAAAGGCTCAAGGCAAAGGTATAAGTGGTAGGAGTCATTTCGTTTCGGTGATCAAAACACTTAGCGAGTATGATTACATTTAAGTTCGATAGCCGTACTATTAAGAGAGGTAAAACTCGTATCGAAATACGATTATCAAAGTGGCACTAGATGCTCTAACTCATTGCATATGCATTTAGGATCTAGTGGAGTGCTAATACCCTTGAAAATGTTTGTGAAAATATGCTAACACACATGCACAAAAGTGATACACATTGTGTTTAGCACTTAGGAGCAAGGGTTCGAAACTTCACCGGCGGAGTGCCACCGATGCCCTGTACAGAAAAGACAGGGTTTCACATAATGCACCGGACACTGTCCTCGTAGGACCGAACGCGTCCGGTGGCTAAACCTAGGCATCGGTCAGTCAGCAGAGACTGACCGGACTCTGAGCGAGTCCGGTCATGTGTGACCGGACATGTCCGGTCGCTCAGAGAGCTCTCTAGACTCTCTCTGAGTTGCACAGGATGCTGGCTAATAAAACCGACCGGACGCTACTCTGGCAAGTCCGGTGCTAATGATGTGGCACTCGGGGGTTTGGTCTGCGTGTTGACCGGACGCTGGGTGAGTCCGGTCCGGTCGGCCCAGAGCGGCTGTGGGAGCTCTCTGGATTCGACCAGACACTGCGTCTCCCGCGTCCGGTCGTTTCTAACAGTGCATCCGGTCGCGACTGGAAACCTTACTGGAAGTGACCGGATGCTAGGCAATTGTGCGTCCGGTCCTACATTGTAGTGCGTCCGGTCACAACTTAAGTGTACTGATGACCATTGAGGTCGGGCGATCAACATTTGAAGCAGGGGACACATGGCAAAAATCTGAGGACAGGATGCTGGGGTCCTGCGTCCGGTCAATTCAACCGGTGCGTCCTGTCGCCCCGATTTCTCAATGAACAGAGAGCCAACGGCTCTATTCGTGGGGGCTCTCTATTTAAGCCCTATTGTCGGCTCTAGCTCACTCTCTTGGTCATTTGTATTGACATAGCAACCTTGTGAGCTTAGCTAAAGCCCTCCCACTTATCTCCATCATTGATTCATCATCTTTGTGAGATCGAGAGTGAATCCAAGTGCATTGCTTGAGTGTTTGCATCTAGAGGCACTTGGTGTTCATATTTCGCTGCGGGATTCTCTTATTACTCTTGGTGGTTGCCGCCACCTAGACGGCTTGGAGCAACGAGGATCGTCGAGCGGAGGCTGGTGATTGTCTCTGGCTCCGATCGTGGTGATTGTGAGGGGTTCTTGACCTTTCCCCGAGGAAGAGCCAAAAGGTACTCTAGTAAATTGCTCGTGACTTGTGTGATCCTCATCTTGTGTTGGTTGTGTGGCACCCTATTGAGGGTTTGGCGTGTGATGCCAATTAGCGTGTGAACCTCCAAGAACGAGGACTAGCTTGCCGGTAAGCAAGTGAACCTCAGTAAAAAATCATTGTGCCATCATTTGATTCCGAGGTGATTGATATTCATTCTTGTGATTGATTGGTTCATTCCTCGACTCGGCGGTATAACCATCTTGCTCACTCTCTTTACATTACCGCAAACTAGTTGTCAAGTTCTTTAGTGTAGTTAGTCGTGAGAGCTTGTTAGTTTAGTTAATGTGACATTTTAGTTAGCCTTTGAGAGCACACTAACTTAGTGTAGTGACATAGCTATTGTGTGAATAGAGACTATATAAACTAGAATTGTGGTAGGTGGCTTGCATTTTTAGTAGGCTAGCGCAACACTCGCTTCGCCTCATATTTGTCTAACCGGTTTGCTAAGTATTGTTGTAGAAATTTTTAATAGGCTATTCACCCCCCTTCTAGCCATTAGGACCTTTCAACCATTCAGCTAGATCTAGTCTTTTTCATACAGGCATAAGGTAGATAATAAACTTGTTTAACTTGCCATTACAAAGGGTTTGAAAACTGCAGCATGTTTAACTTCCACCAGCCCTAAATTTTCTGAACGCTTAGTTCCACTTGGTGTTGGATAAAACCAATCACAATCAAATAAAACCATCTCTAGTGGCAAGCTTCCTTCCCATTTTATTTTTATTATGTCCTTGATGACACCATAATATTCTGTCTCATTGTTGTTGTCATCAACACAAGACACACAAACACCACTATTAACCGTAGCTAAGCCTGATTTAGCTCTCTCATGCTCTTTTGATCGAAACCTATAGCCATTGACATCATAGCCCCATAACTGGTTACCCTACTACGAAAACCATAAGATATTTGGCACAAGGCAGCATCAACACCAGTTGTTTGCATGCACTGCAAATTAGTAGTAGGTTAATATATCGGTTTTATTTATAGATAGATTGGTATATTATTTAATTTGAAAAGGCTTAGTAGGATTACTTCTTTGAACCACTCAAAGAAATTAGGCCCACGTTCTCCTCGCATACCCTTCCACCCCTTCAACCTTAACTCCCTAAGTTGTTCAGGTGTTGGGTCTTCTCCAGCCCTTCCACTCTGCCTTCTCAAATTTACTAGGGAAATACAACAAGTAAGCGTACAGCCACAAAAATATACAAAAATGAATTATAGTTTGCAAAATAAGTGTGCGTGTATTACTTGAAGTGTTCGTCCATCTCAGGCATGTTCATCAAAACATATAGGAAAGCAGTCTCATACTCTTCTGTTGTGAGCGAACGAACACCACGAGGGCTAGTACACCGGCCAGGGTATTGAAAGTGTTCGAGGTTGCATGAACTATGATATGTAGAAGCTCCATCATCATATCGAGCAGCTTTATTTCTAACTGATCGGACATGGGACTTGAAATAAAGTGAGAGGAAATTTGTGGCCTCCTCGACTAATTCAGTCTCGATGATGCAACCCTCAACACGGGCCTTATTCCAAACCTTCTTCTTAAGTTGTTGGATTTTCCTATAGGAAAGAAACAGAACTGAGGAAAGAATTATAAAAGAAAGCCCTATATATTTTTCTGTTTCGCTGTTACCTCTCAAATGGATAGTTCCAACGGGCTTGGACAAGACCTCCTAGCCGAGCCTTAGGAAGATGAATAATTAGGTGCTGCATTGGATTGAAGAAACTTGGTGGAAATATCTTCTCCATTTTGCAAAGAACTACTACTTGTTCTAGTGAGCGAATGTTGTCCTTGTTCAATTCTTTGGCACAAAGCTGCCTATAGAAAAAGCTAAGCTCAGCCAAACACAACCATACACTTTCTGGAAGGAACCCTTAAAAAGCAACAGGGAGCAAGCGTTCCATGAAGATGTGGTAATCGTGGCTCTTTAGACCCAAAATCTTCCTTGAAGTCAAGTTGACCCCTCTTCTAATGTTGGCTGCATAGCCATCTGGAAACTTGAGTTCTTGGAACCATTGAAGGATTGTTGGTTTGTCATTCCTGTCAATGCAAAATCGGGCCCGAGGCCTGTCCCACTGGCCATTTGACTTTAGCCACAAATGCTGTGAGGGACGGTGGCAAATTTCAGCTACATCTTGTCGAGCCTTAGCATTATCTTTAGTCCTATCTGATATGTCAAAGCATGTATTCCATATAGCTTCCCCTAAGTTCTTTTCATTATGCATTAAGTCAATGTTGTGGCGCAGCAATAACTTACGGAAGTATGGAAGTTGCCAAAAACAACTAATATGGGTCCAATTGTGCAATTTGCCATAGTTTTGTGTGTCATCCACCAACGTGTTCATTTGGGCTAAGATTTCCTCCCCTGTTAAGTGCCTTGGAGGCTCATCATGCATGACTGTGCCCTTTCTAAATCCATTAGCATCAGATCCGAATACATGATCTATAGGTAAGAAGCGCCTATGGCAATCAAACCAGCATGCCTTGCGACCATTACGGAGTTGGAATGCTTTAGTGTCACACAAGCATACTGGGCATGGAAGCCTACCATGGGTGCTCCATCCAGAAAAGTTACGATAAGCAGGAAAATCATGGATTGACCACAAATAAGCTGCCTGCATTTTAAAGTTTTGCTTGAGTGAGGCATCCCAAGTTTCAACCCCTTCCCATAAGTTCAGTAGTTCATCAACTAAAGGTTGCATAAGTATGTTAAGTTTCTTTCCAGGATGTTCAGGACCTGGGACTACAAGGGCAAGGAATATGTACTCTGACTTCATGATAATGCCGGGAGGAAGATTCAATGGAGTCACAAAAACTGGCCAGCAAGAATAAGGAGCTGCATTTATACTGAAGGGTGTAAAGCCATCTATAGCCACAACAAGGCGGCATTTCTAGGATCAGAAGCAAAATTAGGAAAGTCTTCATCAAACTGTTGCCATGCTTCCCCATCTATAGCCACAACAAGGCGGCATTTCTATTTGATGCGGACCACTTGTGAGACTGCATCAACTTTGCGGTTGTTTCATGTGCATATAATCTTTGTAGCCTATCTTTGATGGGAAGGTACTGCAATACTTTACTTGGGACTCTATCATGCCCTTCCTCATAGCGCGAGGTACCGCAAACATCACACTTCTCTTTACTTATATTGTCCTTATAGTAAAGCATGCAGTTATTATAACACACATCAATTTTCTGATATGGCATGCCTAGGCCCTCCAATAATTTCTTTGATTGGTAGAAGTCTTTGGGAATCTTACCGTCTGAGGGCAAAAATTCATGGATTAACTCTAAATTTGCTTCAAAGTGTGCAATTGACATATTGTACTGTGATTTCAAAGCTAACAAACGTGCTGTAGCAGACAGAGCGGAGTGTGTTGAATTATCAAAGGCTGGTTCATTGGCACTATCAACCATCTTATAAAAAGCTCGAGCTGAGGCTGTAGGCACCTCATCATTGGTCAATGGATGACCATCAGCTAATAGGTCAGCTAACATATCATGCATGCGATCACATTCTTTGAAACTCTCATCACTTCCAACTTCTACATTAGTCTCTCCATGTGCTGTCCATGCTCTGTAATCTTCCCTAAACCCATGTTTACACAAGTGCATCTCTACATCGAACCTTTTATGCCTAACATAGTTTCTACACAAGGCACATGGGCACTTAATGGTGTCATTTTCAACCAGGCTAACCATGGAGAATGCACAGTCTAAAAAGTTGTTTGTGTTTTCAATCCACTCATTAGAGGGGGCCTTCCCACGTGACCAACCACTATACATCCATTCACGATCTACCATGACTCTAAATCTGTTCATGAGAGAATATGAACAAGATGATATATTTTAGTTTTAGAACAAATTGGCACAGGAATCAACCAATAGAGGCATTGTAGTTAATGGCCAAAAAAGATATAGCGAAGCATGCAGCTTACAAACAGATACATCCGACTTAATGTCTAACACACAAATGCCATCTGAATCAAATGCACAATTAATGATAC
This sequence comes from Miscanthus floridulus, assembly GCF_019320115.1. Taxonomy (NCBI): domain Eukaryota; kingdom Viridiplantae; phylum Streptophyta; class Magnoliopsida; order Poales; family Poaceae; genus Miscanthus; species Miscanthus floridulus. The sequence continues at coordinate 125,794,140 of NC_089586.1, read as the reverse complement.
TTACTGCTTTGTTGCTTGAAACCGGTCGATGCTGCTACTGTTACCGTACTGTTACACGATTCACAGATCGTTGCCTCCATAGATCCTCAATTCATACCTAAAAAGTTGCCAGAGACAATCAGATTCTTACACAGGAGAAAGCTATAAATGAATGACAGTCACCATTCACATGGGCAATGAATGGAGCTTACCAGCCAAGCAAAAGGCACAAGCTACTCAGATCAAACCTGAAAAAAGGCACAACAATCTATTTAGCTATGGATGTTAACCACAGAAATAGCAAAATGTCCAGTTGCTACCATAAATATTTTAGTTCACAACTACCAATCCTAAATATATAGACTGTTGCTACCATAAAAAGAACCTTTTTCAGATCACTACACAAGATATGCACTAAAAAAAATACACTTCCTCATCAATGCACTGCATGCATTCTACTACTAGTGTACTTGTTTAACATGCCATCACCAGCCTATATATTAAAAATACCTGCTGGTATTATTTGCTTATTTTCAAAGCCAGCCCAGTGTAGATTAGAAGGAGAATATTGGCAGACTGGGTTTCTTTAAAGATCACCTATAGAAGCAAGATGCAATACTTGCGATAACAATATAAGATGCTTCAGCTACCTACTTACTCATGACGTTCTCGGTTGGCAGCAGTGGTGCTCTAACTCCTACAGCCACAGGCTAGCTTCCATCTTAAGCTTGCTGGCACTAATTTCAACCTTGATGCTATCTGCAGATACAGGCTTCTTGGTCTCAGGTGTCAAATTCCCTTTAGCAACTTCCTTTGATCCTAGAGGCTTATCCAAAATTGGGCCAAATGTTAGAAGAGTGTCTTCCAGAAAATCACATCAGAAGGGGAAAAAAGGGACAATACAGTGTAAGGTCTGAGATGCAGAACTACCAAACATATGCATCGCATCTAAAAACATCATCCTACATACCAACAGATCACTTGTGAATCATTTTTATTAGCTTCATTTTCATTACAGATTGTACAAGGTTTGATACAGAGAACTACAAAACATATGCAATGGATCTGAGGAGATGGTCTTACATATCAATACATCACTTGCATATCATTCTTATTTGCTTCATGGAACCTAGAGATTTATAGACGAATCCAGCAATGCAACTACTTTTGAACCAAAACTGAAATCAAAACAATACAATGTGTCCATCGCTAGGACTGACCTTGGAATCTGTAGGTTTCAAGTCCTACTATCAAATCAGATAAAAAAGAAGGAACCTATAGCAACTAAAAGAATAAACTTGAAGGCGCCGTCAAGCCGGAGGGCGGTATGTGCTGCGCAGCCCGGCAGCCCTCAGATCCAGGATTTTATCAAAGGGTATGCCACGCCAAAATTTTCACATACATTTTGGTAAAAAATCATTTATCAACTCAGAATATAATTGTAAAATTTATGACTCAATTTGATATATAAGCAATAAAAATATGAGAATTATTCAATTTAAAGATTAAGCTGTAAAATTGCATGAACTACAATGTAAATTGTAACCGCCCACATATGGCCCAACCTTTTTTTCTTCCCGTTACAACGCACGGGCATGTTTGCTAGTTAAAGATTAAGTTGTAAAATTGCATGAACTACAATTAAATTGTATACCCTAAAAAAGATAACTGTAAACACATGTCAAACATATATGAATGTGCGATGTAAAGAAAAAATATAAACAGGATGAAAAGAAACGTATGCAAACTAAAATCTATCACAAGCAGAAATAAAAAGATAAAAGAATAACTATATGAGTACTATGTTAAAATAATACTAGCATACAGACTAAATGCTAACTAATTCTGGTTGCAGGATACTTTGATCTCAACTGATAGCAAGGACCGGTAGTCAAGATCTAAAGGAGAAGGACAGAGGATGGTGCAGATGGAGAAGCTTGCCGGTCACTGCGACATGGAGCTCATGAAGATGGCCATGTTCAGACCCGAAGAGACCTTCAGGCAGCAGAAACCACACCACTCGAACGCAAGACACCTGAATTCAGGAATCTAGCTGCCATTCTTCTGCGCAACAGATCAATGAGTTGCGCCGACTGTACCACATCTAGAAGTAGCTGGTGGGCGGCCTGTCCAGGCCATCATCGGAGGCTCGGAGCTCAGCTGCCGGCATCAGGTCGGCCGCATGCAGGTGAATGTGCAGGCGCCGGTCGTTTCATGCCCACGACAGACTAGATGAGTTCCTCTATACTATACACATGGGTGGATTGCAGGGTACCTGTAGATCCGCCACTGGCCACCGACCGCTTGAGCAGGACCCGCCGCAGGAGCCGCTGCTGACCGCGCAGGAGACACCGCCCGCCGTGTAGGAGCCGCTGTCCGCCCGCGCAGGAGACGTCGCCCGGCCACCGACCGCTCAGGAACCGCCTCCCGCCCGGGCAGGAGCCACCGTAGGAGACTCGATTTGGGAGGCAGACGGGGAGGGGCAACTAGATAGGGTTGCTCGGCTGGGCACTAGGCGTGTGGATGGTTAAAAGGCCAGTGTTGGGCTTTTGTTTACAGGCCAAAATCTAGCGCGGGAAGTTTGGCGCCTTCGATGCGCGGCAAAGGGAGAAAAAATTTCTTGACGGCTGACACTCAAGGAAATCAGTGCTTCTTTGAGTGTTTCCAAATACACTCAAGCAAATGCATATTTTTCTTGAATGCGTGAAATAACACTCAAGAAATATACATTTCCTTGAGAGGTTTTAGCCATCGCCAAGGTAATACATATTCCTTGAGGGCTCAATCTCGCCTCGCAAGGAAATTGATGACCCTCAAGGGTATTCCATTTTGTGGTAGTGTATGACTCGTCTTTCGTCTTTCTTGAACGCATAATAATTGCACACAATTGCCACATATTTAAGTTGATTGAGTCAATATATAGTCAAATTCCCATATTTGATTAATATACTTTATTACACTAGCATTTACTATGTGCTTTAGAATTTATTTAATTTAAGATTGGACCAAACTTAATTAAATCTAACTAAAATTGCTAGCTCATTACCATTAGCAGGAGCGCAACAACAAATCATATATCCCGTCGAAACACATGGGTGTGTTTGCTACTCCATCCATCTAAACTTATAAGATATTTTGGCTTTTCTAGATATATAAATTTTCTATGCACCTAGATTATGTTGCAACACATAGATATGTTTGTTTTTAGATCACACGATATATTTGCTAGTATTACTTAAAATACCCCCTCCATTCCAAAAAGAATGTAATCCTAGGTTTCAAATCTTCTCTAAAAAAGAATATAAATGTAGACTTGAAATAAACTTTTCCGATAGGATCCACCTATTAAAAAAACCACTACATGTCTAAAAACTATCATATTCTATTCATCCATGAGAAGAACATTCCGGAATATAACTATTGTTTTTTAGTTTCGAGAATGATAGAGTAGGGGTAAATATATAATTTGACACTACACTAATCTTAGCTCGAAAATTGAGATTTACATTCTTTCGACAGAGGGAGTAATTGTTACTAAGGCTCGAAGGTATACAAACTAGAACTGTTTCGGGACTTTTGACATTTGGGCCTAGCTGGGCTTATGTCTAGCCCAGCACGACGACTGGGCCAGTATAATGCTGTTCAAAAGCCCAACACGACGCCCGCCCCGGAACCACCCAGACGCTGACACCGTCGTCGTCGTCGTCCCCACGCAGCCGGTCCGCCTCCCTCTCACGGCGGCACCTCGTATGCGCCGTCCTCCGCCCACCTCCCTCCTCCTCGTACTGGTCTGCAGAGAACTGGAGATCCATCCATCCGGGCTCTGCATTGATTTCTTCTGTTGGTAAGGAAACCTAATCTGCTCCGACTCTAAGAGGAGTGAGTTCTGAGCAATTATATCGAAATCTTCCTTCCTCTCCTCCGCTAGTCCATTCATCAGTGGTCCGTTTACCTTCCTGAGTGGTTCCGTCTTAATCTAATGCACCCATGTATGGTTCGGTCCAATTGATTTCTTCTTCGTCTTTTTTTCTCCTTTTGATGAACTTCTTCATTAGCGCGCTCAAGATCGACCTCAGTCGATGCCGTAGGAATTGGGACACAACAAGGTGCGGGGTGAGATGTTTGTTTTCCAAGAGATCCGGTTCAACTGGACGCCGCCCTGCAGTAACTCTGTGCCTATTCCGTCACAACCGCTGCAATGCTTTGGGTGATCATGGCATTCGCTGATTCCTTGCGCATTGTGTATTTGTGGTGTTCAGCTCAAAATGAAAGGAGTACTTCAGATTAAGGGGGTATCAGGACGTGAAAAGAAGGCTCCTAAGGAGCTCGAGAGCGTCTTGAACCGATATTTCGGATATTCAGGATTTCGAGGAAAACAACTGGGAGCTATAGAAGCTGTTCTATCAGGTCTGCTCGCTTACTGTGCTTGTGTGTTCTTATATTTATATATATTGGCTAGACTTGAGTTGCTGAGATGTTTCCAACGTTGTGGGTTTTGTTTAATATGTTAAACAATTTATCGGCAGGAAGAGATTGCTTTTGTTTGATGCCAACTGGTGGTGGAAAGTCGATGTGCTATCAGATTCCAGCTCTGGTGAAGACAGGCATTGTTCTTGTCATTTCACCCTTGATAGGTGAACTGATCCGTATATTTTCCATAATGCTATAGCGTTTATTACTTGGAAATTTATACTAACAGATCCTTGATTTGATTGAAAAATCTGCTAACCAGCACTGATGGTAAGATTTATTAGCCATTGATCTCATTTTCCTGTTATTCTTCATATCTCATGGAACATCATGTGCTCAGCATATGAAATTTACAGGAGAACCAGGTTGCCAGCTTGAAAAATAAAGGTATCCCAGCTGAATTTCTCTCTTCAACACAGGCATCTCACACTAAACAAAGGGTATGGTCCCCACACGGTACAAAGTAATGCTCTTCTGGGATAGCTCAATTGATGTGCAAATTTTGGACCCCCCTGTAATCATTCACATCATAACCTCTAACTTGTACACGGCTGATACTCTGAGATTTGGAATTTTTACTTTTGTTTCTGAACTGGGCACTGTCTCTGGTAGCAAAATATGAACAGCTGTTTTATAGCTCTTCTTCTTTTTGGAATTTACAATTTTATTGAATGCATGCTTTCTCTCCTCAGATACATGAAGACCTTGATACTGGTAATCCTTCTTTAAAGTTGCTATATGTCACTCCTGAGCTTGTTGCAACGTCAGGCTTTACAGCAAAGCTAAAGAAGCTTTACAACAGAGGTCTTCTTGGTCTTGTTGCTATTGATGAGGTCTGAATTAAGCAATGCCTTAACACTTTGTTATTCTTTGATCAGTTATAAATGGCATTTGTTGCTTATTTCTGTTACTTATTTCGTACAGGCTCACTGTATTTCGATTTGGGGCCACGATTTCAGGTATGCAGTGATTTGTATGTGTTTTATGAATACTTACAGTCAATCTTAAAATTAGCGAAGCGCTATTTTCATGAACGCAGACCTAGTTACCGCAAACTTTCATCATTGAGGAAGCAGTTCCCAGATATCCCTTTGTTAGCTTTAACTGCAACTGCTGTCCTGAAGTAATGCAACCTGCGAACCTCATCTTTTATCTCTTTACTTTTTCCTCTCAATATTATCATGGTCTCATTTGCTCATTTTTTTCCTACGCCAGGGTCCAGAAAGATGTGATATCATCACTGTGCTTGCAAAATCCAGTAATTCTTAGAGCTTCATTTAATCGACCCAATATATTCTATGAAGGTAACCTTTTGATTTTATTGATCATTTATTTGCCTAGCGGTGCAAGAACTTGTCAACATGAAGGTAGCACTTAGCATCAAGACCCTATCCTTTAGTATTCCACATAAGAAATCCGTTATAGAAACTAATTCAATTGTTGTTCCCGTATAGATTAGGGTGCATTATTTTCTTAATTTCGACACTGTTATATATTTACTTTCTATAGGTCTTCAAATAATCATTGATTCATTGTTGATTAAAATATTCATCTGCCTCTATGTTCTGTTCTCCCTTAATGTATGAATTGTGTTATGAACTAATTGCAGTTCGTTGCAAGGATCTTCTTGATGATGTTTACTCTGATATATCAAATTTACTGAAGTCAAGCGGAAATGTTTGCTCAATTATATATTGTCTTGAACGGGCAGCTTGTGATGATCTAAGCATGCATTTGTCACAGCAGGGTGTCTCTACTGCTGGTATGCCGATTAAAGTCATAATTAGCGGTTAATGACTTCAAGTTGTAGCGAGATTGTTGCACTGGAATTCTTCTGGTGTTTCTATGTGCATCTCCTTAATAGCTTATCATGCTGGCCTAAATAGCAAAGTGCGAAGTTCTATTCTCGATGACTGGCTTTCATCGAGAACTCAAGTCGTTGTTGCAACTGTAGCCTTTGGGTATTGCTTCTCTTCAGTTCTTTTTACGCCATTTCACTCATTTGTATGCTGGTTCCTTGTTCACAAGTTTCAATTCTTAGAACTAATGTTTTTCCATATTTCATGTATATTTTTGCGTCGATATGACACTAACTATTGGTTTGTGGATGCTGCTCCACAGGATGGTACATAATACTCCTGTTGCATTCTATCACGTTCCTGTTTCTGCAGAAGTGCTTGTTCATATATTGTCCTTATTGTATTTTTTAGGGTATTGATAGACAAGATGTCCGTATTGTATGCCACTTCAACTTGCCTAAGTCAATGGAATCCTTCTACCAGGAGTCAGGTCGAGCTGGTCGTGATCAACGACCTTCAAGAAGTGTTTTGTATTACGGATTAGATGACCGGAGGAGAATGGTAACTAGTTTTCAAACAATATATTTTACATTTTGAACAGTAGAACTGACATGTGTGGTTTGACAGGAATTCATTTTGAGAAACCCCAAAACTAACAAATCACAACCGTCTTCCTCTTCAAATGAGCTTTCTGAGAAGGCTCTAGCTGACTTCAGTCAGGTTCTTACTGTCAAACATATATATTGGTGTACTGGGCCATGCAGTTGATTCAAGTTTATTATGTTGCCTCTCTTGATGCAGATTGTTGACTACTGTGAAAGTTCTAGCTGCCGGCGAAAAAAGGTCATTGAGAGCTTTGGAGAGAAAGTATGAGAACAATCCTGAACTTGTCAATATGTTCTCTGCTTTATGCTACGGAATTATCTTTAAAATTGTTTAGGTACGACCAACTTTATGCCAACGCTCATGCGATGCTTGCAAGCAACCAAACTTAGTGTCATCACGTCTGGAGGAACTCCGTCGTGTGCCCAACTGTCGCTTTAATAAGATCTCCCCAGTGTTCCAAAGGTACTTGACAAGGCTTGGCTGTATTTTTTTTAGAATTTTATCTGCTTGATTGATGATTGTAAGTGGGCTTATCCTTTACACTGGCATTTTCTATGCATTGATTTTTTTTTTTGTCTGCATGACAGCTCAGTTAAACCAGCACACTTGGACACAGAATTCTGGAATCGTGAAGTTGAGGCAAGCATATCAGCTGAAGACATCTCAGATTCTGATGGTAGAGTTGTAGAACATTACTCTTTTCATTTCATATTTAGAAGGTACCTCTCTGGTTGTTATTTGGATGACTGCAGTGCACTAATATATGCAGTTATTTATGGTAGATGGGAATGAGGTAGTGAGTAGTATAGCCATTTCAAAGGTTCCAGCAAAAACTGGTCTAGATGCAAAATTTAAAGCCCTGGAGCGTGCTGAAAATGCTTATTACCAAGGCAAATGTCAGACCAAGCAGCAGGTGATTCAAATGCTGCCCCTTTGTTTTTAGTTATTGTTTGTTTATAAACATCTTATGGAGTGGAATCTCAAGACCTAAGTGACATATGGGGTGGTTTTGCATTTCTTCCATTGATGAAATACTAGTTTTCTATTTGAAAAAACCCTCCCCCTTGTTAGATCTTTCATAACTTAATTACTAATTCTAATTTCAAATGGTGACTATTACAGTGTGGTGGTCTTGCTGACAAGAAAAGCATCTCTCAGACGCTAAGAGATGCATACAACAACAACAGCAACAAAGCCTTGAAGTCCCAAACAAGTTGGGGTAGGCTAGAGTTGAAACCCAGCAGAAGCAATCAAGGTTCAGGCACGTGAATAACTGTCTTCCAAGCACTCCTATCTAAGCCTAAGTCTTTGGATATATTCCATCCTTTCAAGTCTCCTTTTATTGCCTCTACCCAAGTCAACTTCGGTCTTCCTCTGCCTCTCTTCACGTTACTATCCTGTCTTAGGATTCCACTACGCACTGGTGCCTCTGGAGGTCTCCGTTGGACATGTTCAAACCATCTCAACCGGTGTTGGACAAGCTTTTCTTCAATTGGTGCTACCCCTAATCTATCACGTATATCATCGTTCCGAACTCGATCCCTTCTTGTATGACCGCAAATCCAACGCAACATACGCATTTCCGCGACACTTATCTGTTGAACATGTCGTCTTTTCGTAGGCCAACATTCTGCACCATACAACATAGCAGGTCTAATCGCCGTCCTATAAAACTTGCCTTTTAGCTTCTGTGGTACCCTTTTGTCACATATGACACCAGATGCTTGCCGCCATTTGTGGTACCCTTTTGTCACATAGGACACCAGATGCTTGCCGCCACTTCATCCACCCTGCTTTGATTCTATGGCTAACATCTTCATCAATATCCCCGTCTCTCTGTAGCATTGATCCTAAATATCGAAAGGTATCCTTCCTAAGAGATGCATGCCGGAAAATATTGTTGGATACTCTTGGACAAGCAAAGCTGCGACTTGGGAATATTCCGTAAGTCTGCTTCCAGTTTGGCACTGTTTGAAAGTGTGGTTTTGACCATTACTCACTTTGCCCAAACTGCTAATTAAAGCATGAGATACATTGTGTTCTGAACTTGTTTTTTCTCATGCACGGTATGACTTCAAGAAAACCCTCGATTTTTACATACTTGTTTGTTGTTCCATGACTTGGCATGCTGTCAGGTGCGAAAATGAGGCTTCTGCTACACACCTTGAAACAGAGTGCTTCAAAAAATATGAGAAAGTGGGCAAGACGTTCTACAACTCACAGATAGCCGCCACAGTTCGGTGGCTGTCATCCGCAACATCCAGTCAGATGCACGACCGCCTCCATGCTCTTATCGACCAAACTAAAGATGATGGTGCGCCAGGCTCCCCCGACATTGTCCGAGAGTCACCTCCAGCATCTCCTGAAATCGTCGGCGCAAGGCCAGGAGAAACCAGTAACTATGAAGCTGACGACATACCACAGCATATTCGTGAGTTGGAAAAGAGGAATCATTCCAATGAGTCTGCAAAGGGTGCTGCGGCATCGACTGTGAACATGGAGCTCCCCGCGATACCAACTGGGAACATGGCGCTCCCCCCGATACCAACGTTCAGAGAATTCTTGAGCCAAAAAGGAAGGGATCGGGCAAAGAGCTATTCAAGTTCTAATGCGGCGAACCAGCCTTCTGGTATTCGTAGGAAGTCTAGTGGTCAGGTTGATAAGGAAGAAACCAGCAAGAGGATGAAATCATGAATGTCTGTCGGGCAACTTGATTTTTTTTTGGGTCTTTTCATCACTGATCAAACATTGCAAATTTACGTTGTAGTAAAGCATTCCTGAATTCTCATGATGATTTTCCTTATCTAGTTTGTACAGTGAAAAGGGTGTCCTTAGCTTCTCGTACGGATGAAATGCATCAAGAAACAGGGCACAGTAGAGTTGCGGCAAACAGTGGTAAATTTAAGTAAGTTAAATACACATGTCGGCCCTAGCATCCTATTTGATCAGCTCTTACAACGGTCAACTACACCGGACTATCTGTATCAAACTTCTGTATCGAACTATGTAGTGTTAAGCCTATCACCCATAGGATCCGAGGAATCCTTCTCAAGCTCAGCGATCAGCTGCTCAATGTTTCTTCTGTATATAGGCATGTAATGATCATTGACCATCATCTTCGAAAGCCTCAGCTTGCCGTACAGAGATCTTGGCGTCAAGAAGATCCCCATGCTGCTATGTGACTCCCCATTCATCGCATCATCCTGATGAACATCGGGCTCCTCTTCATGGACTGCTTCTTCCCTGCTGGAGGTTAATATATGCATGATCTTTCCAGGAGGGTAGAACCTATGCACTTCCTTGGTCTCACTGAGCACATCTTCAGCCACGCCACCCACCTCCTCAGCAGTTGTACTTTCAGTCATATCTTCCACTATGTCATCATCTTCTCCTTCCCTCTTCCGGTACAACTCACTTTCAAGTTGCTGCCACAGCTCCACATCAGTCATCCTGTCCTCGTCATGGTGATCGCCGATGTCATCATCGCTATCTACCTTGTCATCTACCAAGCCAATAGCATCGACCGCCACAGCAACGGAACTCTGAACCTCTTCTGGTACAGCTTCTGATGTAACTGCCTCTGAGGTTTCTACGGTTGTTTCAGTCAACAGCGAAGTGGATTCGGATCCACCGCTTGTAGATGCTCTTATTTCCTCTGATGTGACAGTTGAAGTAGATGAAACATTATTTCGCCGTCTTGGCCCAATACAAGCCCATGAAGATAGTTGCAGTCCAGGTCTTGTCCATGCTGCCTGCGCTACACTGCGAGCTCTCCTCATTACAACCTGGCCATAAGAATATTATCACTGGAGGTCAAGGACAGAGAACACGTTTGAAACTAGAAGACAACTAAGCTTCCTGAAGATGGTGTAACATATGAAGCTTTGAAGGTAACCTGTGTCCCGGTAGATACAGGTCTTAAGATAGCGCCAGCACCAGCTACTCTTGCTTTAGCATTCGCCATAGAAGGAAGTCGCGATCCCAAGGCTGATGCTGAACGATAAAAAGTGCTTAGGATTCTGGTTTGTTCAATTTGGTGACAGAGATCATTTAGCCAAGCAGATGCTGTAACCTGTTATGAAGGATATTGTCATCATCTCATGGTCTACAGAAGAAGTACAGTCAATGCATGTGTGCTAATAAATTTCTATCTAGAAAAGAAAACCTATATTATCATGCGGGATTAACAAAGTCAGGGATATCAGTAACAAACCTCTGAACGAAGATCATCTACTGATGCAGCAGAAAATGTTGGAACTAAATCAGCTCCGTTGATGACTGTAGTGATAAAACGCACACCTGACTCTGCCAGTTCCCATGTCATACACGCAGCTGCAAAACAGAGCATCGTCTAAGAAACACATATATTCCTTAATATCTCTACATAGTTAAATGGAATTTAAGTTTATCCAATATTCTAGTATGATAAAAATATTAAATTTAGGATACATAACTTATAACAGTTCCAATCATAATATCAGCTAAGGACTTATCTACAACATACTTCTAACATTTGGATTTTTATCAATAGAGTTACAGCACCAATCACAAGTTCAGAAGCAGTCTGTACTATCTACTATACCAACCTGCTGCTGTGAGTATGAAAACATGACACAAGCAAGCAAGTATATATGGTAACAAAAATGAGAAAATGCCAATTAAAATTAGAAAGAATGCACAGATCATTTTCATGATTGATTGAGAAATTAATGTTCTAAAAGAGAAAAAACAAACATAGCATGCAAACCTGGAGCAAATGCCACACAAGTAGTAGAGGTAAACTCCTTCTGCTCCCTCAGGATGTATGTCAACAGAGCAGCTGTACCACCCCCCAGTGAATGTCCAACAACCTACATAGATTTGCCAATTGCCATGAACACCCATAGATTGCAACACTTTGAAAGAGGCATGTAAACATACTAACATAGTTATGATGCATTAAGTCCTAAATAGGTTATGCTGTAGTGATGCTCGTACTCTAGCATCAGTCAGAGAATAAAGAAGAGCTACGAAATAACTAATACCTTTATTTTGAAGTCTGGGTACATGTGCAATGCTTGTGCCAGACAAGGCCCTGAGAGCTTCGCAATCCACCTAGCAGCCGCAACCATCCCAAAATGAGCATATCCTAGTATTAAGTCGCTAACACCACCTTCCTGTACAATTGTATGGTGAAATGGAACCACAGCACCAGTGGCAGCTGTTAATGTATCTCTGATGCTATGAGTTCCCCTAATTAATAGAAGTATGGACTTTTTGTCTCTATCAAGCAAAATGGTGAAAGCTGGCTTCAAAATCTGCAAGGAAACCACAGAAATTCCTGGATCAACGCAAGTAGACCGTGTTCTTGTGCATAACTATTGGAATACAATGTCAGCAACAGAATGGCCATAAGAAAACAACAGATAGTTTTCACTCACTCCTGCTTTAGGTTCTTGCATAAGAACATCCTCCGCAGAGTAGCCAGTCGCCTCCAAAAACAACGGGAATGGCTTTTTGGAGAAATGCCAGCAAAGTGTCAGCAAATTGAGAAGATACTTTAAGTCAGAAATTACGTCAGCTCCTTTGAGCTCCACACTATCATTTCCAGCGTATATGCTTGCTACAGATAGGTTTCCCTGGAACACATTTCAGAAGCAGAGCTATCAGAAACTTTGTAGGAGTATTGGCAATCACAATGCAATCTTAATTTTCAGTTCATCAAATAACAGAACTAATCAAATTTCACAATAGACAGCTCTGTCCTGGTTATGTATTGTCATAGAGGAAGGCTTTAAAGGATGACATAGGCAAAATAGGAGTGAAATGCCAAGCTTCAATGTACAGCACTCCACATTGGTTTTCAACCTCCAAGAACCAGAACAAGATCAAATGAAACAAAACTACCAACAAAGTGTGAGCCACCAACCTGTCTCTTGAGGAGGAAACTGATGCCGAAAGCCAGGTCACCGATCGGCCACTTCCCAAGGGTCTCTGAATACGTGAACCGCAGCGTCTCTGACAGCGTCGAGATAGTCTCAAGCCAGGTGGCAGGGGCACGGACGTCCCTCCGCGACACCCGGCTCCTGCTGGGAGAACCCGGCACGGCCCTGGGCGCCACATTCCTGCTGTTGCTGCACTCCCCTTCCTGATTCAGCCTCTCTGTCTGCAGGCGGCGGTTCAGCGTGTAGTAAAGCAGTGCCGCGGCACCCGCTGCGGTTGCCATTGTCGCTGTCGCCATATCGTGGGGCGCAGGCTGTAGGGGCTTCGTCAGTTGCAATGTACCCCTCCCGGGCAGTTCAAACCCAAAGGTGAAAGGTTATTAATGGCGCAGTCAGACAGCGTTATTTAACCCCCCGAGGCTTCCACTGGCGATGCGATCTTGATCCTTGGGGGCAGTACAAAGTCAAACCTGGTACCACAGACAGAAAAACCGAGTTTTCATTCCAGGAAGGCCATCGATTGGGTGGCACTGATCACCGATTGGATTGGGTGGAATGAACAGTTGAAGCATCCCCACCACATCCAATTGAACAGTAGTACACTAGAGTGATTCACACAAACCACTAATAACAGGTCCAAGTCCAACACAGGTGAACTAAGAAGAAACCGGACGGACACGGGAAAAAAAAGTACCGAGAATGAAAACAAGAAAATCATCCAGGGAGAGATGTTCGATTGGCGACGTTACCTCGACTGCTCAACAAACGCGCGCGGCAGCGGTCGATCGGATTGGCCTGGGAGGCCGAACCCGCTAGGGTTTTGGGAGGGGAGCGGGAGTCCGGAGGCGCCTACCAACCGGTGCGGATTTTGCGGGAGGGAAAGGGAAAGGGAGAGGGAGAGGGAGAGGGAGAGACAACAAATAAGGAGACGGGGCAGGAAGCAGGAGATGGTGGCCAAATTCGCGTCGAATCTTGCGGGGCGGCGACGGCGGATGGGGAGGGGAAGAAGGGCTTCCGTCCCGCCGGACGAGGAGCGTTTCCTTTTGCCCTTTCCGGGAAGAAGCGGTTGCGCTAGGGGAGCTGCTGCCTCTGCCTGCCGGTGACCGATGGGACCCGCGTTGGAGCGGTGGGTTTTCTTTGCGGTGCGGCAGGGCAAAGCAGCCAGAGACAACCCAACGCGCAAGACACGGTGGGTGGCCGACCCAGGACGCGAGCCGCGTTTGAAGGTCCGGACGCCGGGTTGCTTCGAGAGAAGGCCAAAAGCCCACGGACGTTCCAAGGGGTTTGTCGATAGAGCAGGCGCAGCCAGTTTGGACCCGCAGGTCTACTTTTATGTCAAACGTGCTCCTCTCAATTTAGTTTCTGGATTTAAGGTCTTGTTTAAATTTGGGACTTAAAATTTTAAGGTACCACATCGATTGTCGTACGAAGGTGTCATATAGAATATTCGGATACTAATAAAAAAATAAATTACAGAATCCGTGAGACAAATTTATTAAGCCTAATTAATCCATCATTAGCACATGTATTACTGTAGCACTAAATTGTCAAAACATAAACTAATTAGGCTTAAAAGATTCGTATCGTAAAATAGTCGCAAACTATGTAATTAATTATTGTTTTACACTGCAAGAAAATCGAACATCAAAGACCAGATCCCGTCGGATGACATTAGCTGACTTTTCATTACCTTTAGATGCTTCTCGACGACCACAATTGTGTTGGTCGTTGTCTAGTTTTATAATGCGGTCGCTATCTCTATTTTCCCGGATGGAGTCGATCGAGTTCTGGAATTTTTCCACAATACTTCTTGAAATAATAAAATACGTAGAAACAAAGCTGAACCACCAGGGATCGAACATGTTACCCGCTGAATACTGATCGGTGACTCACCACTAGGCAACAGCTAACGTTTCATTCAAAGGAAGGAAATATATTATTTTGTAAATCAAATTTAGAAGAATATTAAGTTGAATAAAAGCTTCATCTAGTAGTTCCATAAGAATGGAGTAAATCTAAATCAGCTACTCCATTCGATTTCAAATATTTATCTATCCATACAAAAAAAGTGGCCTTATAGAAAATGACCCCTCTATGTTAAATGTAAATTTTGCTCGGGAACACTGCTCATACATGGTAGTTGATGAACACACCGTCAACTCGTAAATTTATTGAACCATATGAATTTGTATTTCTTTGCCACTGGATACACCATCTATTAAAATATTTTAATTTTGCATTCTGGAAGAGAGAAAGATGGGTGAATAAAATATTTTATGTGCATATATTTTGTTATATTACGAAAAATTTCCTCTCATATATATTTTGGTTTGCCGTATTTGAATAGTATGCACTTCTTTTTTGGCGCTAAAATAACGTGGGATGCTGATCCATTCTGTTTTGGCGCTAAAAATGCAGAATTATCTATTCACTTTTGGCGCAAACTTCATTTTTCTGCAGGTACATAAATGAGAAGTCTCGTATCTATCTAACCTTTGACCACCGCTGAGCTGTCCAGAGCCTAGCGATCCACAAGGACGGTTTCTACAGCGGCGCGGATCATAGAGCTGCCGCCTCACCGGCCCCTCCTGCGGCGGCCGTCGTCTCGCTGCCCTTCTATCCCTGCGCCTCATGACGCAGCAGTCCACCGCTTCCCTGCACCTCCTCCCGCCGTCATCTCCTCCGGGCGCGGATCTTACAGCCGCCGCCTCACCGGCCCTTCCTGCTGCGGCCGTCCTCGCCGCCCTTGGGAATGTCCAACGGTCTCCGGAGGAGTGCTTCTCTACTTGTACTGCAGTGGCCTCCCCATCGTTGTCCACTGGTGCCTCTTGTGGGTCAGTCAACTTCAATTTCCATCTCCCTAATCCTATTTCTCTGCATTGATATGATACAAAACCCTGCACCTGAGGATCTGATGCCCCTTTTTTCACTTGAAATTAGCTTTACTGATCTGATATTGTGTAAACAACTGAACGTGTAGTAGTTGTAGATACAAACTAATTTCATAATTTTGCAATGCAGATGATAGATATCTCTGTTATAGTATGTTGATAACCATCTTGTTATAGAGATCCAAAATTACACGTTTTGCTTGATTATAGTTCTTTTCTTTTAAGCTGCAGTTGTGTAGAGAGAAGGTTGTTCTAGACATTGCATCCTGTGGTCCTAAACAAGGCAGTATGTATCCTCTCTTCATTACCTAATTCATTGTTCTGCAAGTGTTTTTTTGCCTTTTGTTAAGCTTTGACAGTGATGTAGGCTTAATTGATCTAAACAAAGATGATAGATCGGCTCTGTTTTGACTCCATATTTATTTATATTTGCATTTGTTTATTACTTACTTTTGTTGTATCAATCTAAGATCATCTAAACAAGCGTGCATTTTGATTCCAGGATTCTAACTGAGGCATTTGTGTCAAAAAGTCATGGATGCAGGGATTGTAATTGAGGGCAAATTTTGATTACTCATAGTTCTTTGTTTTTTTCCTGCAGTTGAGAGGCTGTAGGGTGTTCTCAAAGACAGTGCATCCTCTGATCCTAAAAAGGCAGTATGTATTTGCTCTTTATTATTAAAACCTCTTTACTGTGAAAATTTGAAAGAATGTGGAATCTGAAACTGCTGCCTGGTGGCTGATTTCCATTCACTTAGGCCTGTAGATACCTCTATTTTGACTCCATATTTATTCTATAGTCAATCATATATATGCTATATGGCACCAAGTAAGGCATGGATGGACCTAGTTGATGATCCTATTAGTGATGAATGTTTAGATGGAAACACCTCAAAAAAAAGATACTTATTTGGCTGGTGTTAAAAAGTTCCTAGATTATGCCTTCAGTAGGACTGGTGGGGATGTTGAAATCAAATGTCCACGTGTAGGATGTTGCAATACATACTCTAGGTCTCGTGAAGTAGTGTATTCTCATCTTAAAATCTTTGGAATCATATAAAACTATAGATTTTGGTATCATCATGGAGAAGTTTCGGGTGAGGCTGAGTCAGATTCAGAAGTCGAAGAGCATCCTGATTCCCATGGAGCAACTAAAGAAGGTTATAATGGAATGGAGGAGCTACTAATGGATTTATTTCCCTAGCAAATTAATCGGCCAATTAATGAAGGTACAACACATACATCTCCAAAAGAAGCATTTGAAGAACAGCCAAATGATGAAGCGCGAAAGTTCTATAAACTCCTTGATGACTTGAACCAGCCTCTCCATGAAGGGTCTCGTACTTCCAAACTATCTGGTATAGTTAAATTGCTTAATACAAAGAATTTGGGGAAGTGGAGTAACAAGTCCTATACCATGTTAGTGGAATTAATCTATAAGGACTTCCTACCAGAAAACTCTACTTTGCCAAATTCTTATTACAAAGCAAAAAAAAAATCATGAAGGACCTAGGACTAAGTTACCAGGAAATCGATGCTTGCAAAAATGATTGCATGCTGTACTTGGGAGATGATATAGGTGCTCAGTTTTGCAAAGTATGTGAAAGATCAAGATGGAAGAAAAGTAAGCACTCTGGTGAAGACATGGTGTCAACCAAAGGGAAGAAGATTGCAGAAAATACTATGCGATATTTTCCTATTACGCCAAGACTTCAGCGACTATATATGTGTAGGAAAATTGCATTTTTCTGTAGATGGCATATAGAGGGCAGGGTAGATGATGGTGTGATGCGTCATCCTACTGATTCTAAAGCATGGAAACATTTTGATGAGTCCCTTCTTGATTTTAAATTTGAACCTCACAATTTAAGGCTATGCCTTGCCGGTGATGGTTTCCAACCATTTTCTACCACTAAAACCTCATATAGCATTTGGCCTATACTCCTTGTTCCTCTCAATTTGCCACCTTGGCTGTGCACAAAGCAGCAAAATGTATTGCTTTCTGTGTTGATTTCTGGGCCAGATGGTCCTGGGGATGCAATTGATATTTACCTACAACCATTGATTGACGAACTGATTGCGCTATGGGAGGACGTGTTGACACCTATGATGCATCAACAAAGACTAATTTCAAGCTTCGAGTAGCCCTTCTTTGGATGGTTCATGACTTCCTAGCATATGGAAATCTATTTGGACATAGCACTAAGGGGCGGCTGGCTTGTCCTGTTTGTCAGAATAAAACTTGCTCATTGTGGTTATCAAAGGGTAAATTTTTTTGCTACATGGGCTATCGACGATTTCTTCCTAAAGATCATAAATGGAGAAAAGATAAAGCATCTTTTGATGGTAATAGAGTTTCGTGACCCACCAGAGCCATTAACCGAAGATGAGGTGCTACATTAGGTGAACAATCTAGAAGGGATAGTCTTATCAAAAGATCCTAGTAAGAAGACCAAGATATCACACAGTGAAAGAGGAGATAATTGGTTAAAGAAAAGCATATTTTTTTTGTTTACCTTATTTCAACACACTTTTGCTGCATCATAATCTAGACGTGATGCATATAGAAAAGAATATCTGTGAGAGTATTCTTGGAACTCTTCTCAGCATAATAGGAAAGACAAAAGATAATGCTGATAGTCTTGATTTGCAACAAATGAATCTAAAGCCACATCTGCATCCTATTGAAGATGGTGGCAAGACTGATCTTCTGCCAGCACCTTATGTTCTCCCTCCAGAAAAGAAGTCAACACTATTACAGTTCTTCAAAGAATTGAAAGTTCCAGATAGCTTTTCTTCTAATCTTAGTCGATGCGTTAATTTGAAGGAGCAAAAGCTTTCTAGATTAAAGAGACATGATTGCCATGTCATCTTGAATCATATACTTCCTTTTGCATTACGAGGACTTTTACCAACAAGTATTTATGAATCTTTGGTAGAGCTTTCCCAATTCTTCTGCACATTGAACTCCAAAGCATTATCAGTTGAACAGTTGAAGCAACTTGACTCTCTAATAGCAAGAACATTATGTAAGCTCAAAATGGAGTTTCCTCCTTTTTTTTATCCAATGGTGCATTTGCCTGTCCATTTGGTTACTGAGGCTTTGATTGGTGGACCTACAGTATATCATTGGATGTATCAATTTGAGAGACAAATAAAATTTCTAAAATCCCTAATTCGCAACTTGGCTCACCCTAAGGGTTCGATAGCAGAGGGATATAATGCATATGAATTTATAAACCTGAGTTCGAGGTACTTGGATGATGTAGAGACAATGCACAATCGTGATGGACGAATCAATGATACATCAGACCAAGAAAACTTCTATTTATCAATATTCTCTTCTACTGGACGACCACTTGGTGCTCACAAAACACGGGATCTTGATATGCTTGAGTTACAATAGGCTCGTATTTATGTACCCAGGAATTGTGACGAGGTCCAACCATTTATAAGGTATTGTTTTTTATATGTCATTCTTATTCTAACATACTCTTTTATCTTTACCTACTCTTATTTTTATTTATTATTTATGTAAGAAAAATGGACCCTTGGCCCATTTACTTTGGATTTTGGTGTTTGATGACCAACATAACCAAATTGGACTAATGAATTTGCAAGTGATTGTTTTGAAGTTCAATAGGATGCAAGACGTGACTTGGACAAAGGCGACGTGATGATCCGATGATCAACACCATAAGCAAGACCCTAGAAGCACAAGAGAAGACCCAAGATATCAAGCAAAGTCCAAGAACGAAGATAGGAACCAAGCCGTATGTAAGATCGCGAAGAAACGAGCTCACAGAGGTGACCGGACGCTGGAGGAAAGTGATCGGACGCTCCGATCAAGAGGCTCGGCAACAAGCGTGACCGGATGTTGGACCAAACGCTAGCGACAGATCGACCGGACGTAGGACAACAGAGTCCGGTCGAGTATAGAGAGGTTCTAGAGCGGCGAAAATGCGACCGGACACGTCCGGTGGCATGTGACCGGACGTTGGCAGCGTCCGATCAGTGAATCACGGCTCCAACGGTCAGGACGACCGGACGCGTCCGGTCAGGACGTGATCAGCATTCGATCAGTAGCAGAAAAGCGGGATTTCGTCCCAACAGCTACTTTCTCAGTGGGGCTTATAAATAGACCCCCAACTGGCCATTTGAAGTGTGTGGAGCTAAGGAAACATATCAAGAGTGTTGATACACCATTTTAGTGATCTCCACTTGCAAAGTGCTTAGTGATTCATTAGGTGATTAGCGTAGGTGCTTTGTGAAGTGCTTAGGTTGATTAGACCACTGCTTATGCGTTTGCTCTAGGTTTGGGCCTAGTGTTTAGTGAGGTTTGCAGACCTCTTACCACTCGGTGCTTGCGCGCACCATTGTTGTACATCGGACGGGCTTGTAGTCTTGCGAGATCACACCAACCGCATTTGTGGTGTGGCCGCCACCGTGTACTAGAGGGAACAAGGCCCGCGGCGTTTTGGCCGGAAGTTTGATAGTGAAGACGGTAGGGAGCATCCGGGAGATGCTTGCCAGAAGGCACGTCGGAGACCCACTTGCACATGGGGAAGGCCTGAGGCTGCGAGGGATTCCTTGCGAGGGGGTCCAACGAAGACTAGGGGGACGCTTGCACGCTTCTCGATATCTCAGTAAAAATATCGGAGTCGTCGACAGGAGTTTGCATATCTCTACCTTGCTCTTTAGCTTCCGCATTTACATTGATTGCATTACTCCTTTTGCGGTAGAGATAGCAACACACTAGCAAAACCGTAGTTGCACATTTAGATAGTTTATCTTTTGCACATGTTTTGCTAAGATTAGAAAAAGAGGCCATAGTTTAGAGTTAGATTTTTAAGTTGCCTAATTCACCCCCCCCCCTCTTAGGCGTCACGGTCCCCTTCAATTTATATATGTTGAATTGCAGTGAGTACAGCAACAATCAAGAGGGCTCTGAGTTGCAGCCATTTACACCCAGCTGGAATCAAAATTTTATTATGTGGTTTAAAGATAAGGTACATGACAATGTTTTTGTTTTAAAAACAGAAGTTGTGTAAATTTATTTTAGGAGCTTTACATGATTTATTATCAATTTGCAGGTACATCAGTTACATGAAAATGATAAAAGTCAACAAATGGAAGACCTATTGTCACTGTCACAAGGCCCTATGATAAACATAACTTGTTTTTCTGGCTTCGACACGCATGGATATAGATTTCGCATTGAAAGTCTTGATAGAAATCGGTGCACACAGAATAGTGGGGTGGCTGTTATTTCTAAAGAAAATATGGATGGTGACCATGTAGACTACTATGGTGTCTTGACAGAGATACTTGAGCTTCAGTTTTTAGGTGGAAGGCGTGTGCCATTATTTTGCTGCAAGTGGGTTGACATCTTTAATAAAACCCAAGGGATAAACACAAATTTTTATGGTCTTATTAGTGTAAACTTCAAATGTTTACTTCGAACAGATGAGCTATTTGTCTTAGCTAGCCAAGCTTCCCAAGTATTTTATGTTAAGGACAATATAATCAAAGGATGGCACATGGTCTCCAAAATGCATCCACATGACACTTATGATGTACCCCCTAGAGATTCAATTAATGAATGTGATGAAACCCATTAAGAATCCTAATAAACCCACGAAGAGTGATGAAAAGAAAATTCATTTCAATGCTAGAGCAAAAAATTGCTTGTTTAAATCTTTTAGCATGGATGTGTTTAACCAAGTGTTCACTTTATATACGGCACATGAAATTTGGTTAAAACTTCAAGAGCTCCATGGTGGTACAAGTAATGTCCGTGAGCAAAAACATTGTCTAGTTAAATAAAATTATGATTCCTTCGAAATGAAAGATGATGAGCTTGTTCGTGATATGTATTGTCATTTGAATCTAATTATCAATGAGCTCCATTCTATAGGATTAACAAAGCTAGATGATGCAAACATCATGAGGAAGATCATCTCTATGCTACCACAAAAGAAATATGCAAGTATCATCACCATCCTTCACAATATGGAGGACTTGAGTACCATGACCTCGGCCATAGTCGTTGGCAAGATAGTGGCATTTGAAATGTCACGCAAGATGGGTCAAGAAGAAGCCTCTTCATCAAGCAAAGGCAAAGCTCTTGCATGTGGCAAGAAAAAGAAGATGAAGGGTAAGCAAGTTGAGACAAGCTCAAGCTCAAGCTCATCAAGTGAAGATAAAGAAGAAGATGAGGATGATGATGAAGATTCAAGTGATGATCAATCTTCTTCCTCCACCTCTAACCTTGATGAAGAATCAATCAAACTAATCAACAAGGTGGAGAAGATGATCCAAAGGCTCAATGTCAAGGGTGTGCCCATCCAAATTCAAGATCTCATTTTCACCAATCAAAGAAATGAGCAAAGAAAGAGAGGATGCTATAGATGCAGCGAGTTGGGACACTTTGTGGAAGTTTGTCCAAACAAGCCCACACCCAAGACAAAGAAGGCATGCAAGAACCAAGCCCTCACATCAATAAGGTCATGGGATGACTCTTCAAGTGAAGAACACCATCACAAGAGGCGAGGGCGCAAGCACTCATCATCAAGCTCTTCTCGTATGTGCCTTATGGCACGAGGTAATGAAAGCTCATCCTCTAGTGAGAGTGATAGTGATGATGAAATGCCTTTCTTATGATGAACTTGTGTAACAAAATCTTAATTATGCTAAAGTTTGCACTAGTCAACAAAAGAAGCTCAAAAAATTAAAAGAAAAGTTAGATAGTTCACAAGAAGCATACAAAACTTTGCTTGAACAATATGAGAATTTTGCTAATCTCAATGTTGAACTATCTACTAAAATTGAGCAACTTAAAGCTAGTGCAACAACAAATGCATGCACAATCAATGATGAGCAACTTATAAAGAAAAATGAAAGATTGAAAGAAAAGTTAGCTAGCTCACAAGATGCTTATAAAGTTTGCTTGCTAAAATGGAAACCATGTGCAAACATTGTGATGAGCTAACTAATAAAGTTGCTAATCTTGAAGCCGTTAGTTCAACCCCCACCAAGGCATCTAAAAAGAAAAGTTCTATCTTTAACATGTTTAAAAAGGATGCCTCTACTTCTTGTAATGATTTATGTTTAGACTTATCTTTGTGCAACCAAGTTTGTGTTAAGAAAGTTGTTGTAGATACATGCACATAAGAGGTTGTAAAGGAGAATGAGCAACTCAAGCAAGAAGTAGCTCGTCTCACTAAGGACTTGACTCAAGAGAAAGGCAAGGCAAAGCAAGCCCAACTTCATCAAGATAACACCGTCAAGGGAGTGAAGAAGCTTGATGAAGGACAAACTGTGGTTTACTACGTGTGCCACAAGAAAGGCCACAAGTCCTATGAGTGCAAGGTGAAGAATGGGGGAGGAGCTAAGAAGAAAGAGAAGAAGCAAACAAGCAAGCTCTCCAACACCTACACCAACAAGGTGGACAAGAAGGCATCCACACCATACTTGTTAAAGAAGAAGAAAAATGACAAGGTGGTGGCCATCAAGGTGAACAAGCAAGCCAACAATGGGGTCAAACACTTTTGGGTGCCAAAGGAAATCATTTCCAACATGAAGAGCACCAAGAAGGTTTGGATCCCTAAAGGGAAGTGAGAAGTCCAATGGACAATAGGGAATTTGGAGACTTGGCAAAAGTATGGATGCATTTCATGAGGGTGCATCATGATGGACAAAATCATTGCCAAGTGGGTTAGTGAATACTGTGGACCAAAATTCCCCTTCCCATGTTAGGTAACTAGATTCAATTTACTTCAATTGGTATTAGATTTAAATTTTCCTACAATTGGTATCTTTTAGCATCTAGTTACTCTTCATGCCTAGGTTTGCATTTGCATTCTTATATATTTTGTCATGCATACTCTAGGTATTTCATATGGTAGGCTTGCTCGGTTTCATTCTTATTCCTTGGAGCAATTCTACATGGTTTAAAATTGTTTAGGAGCATGGCACATAGCTTGTCCTTCAATTGTTCATCTAATATGTGCCAAAGTCCAAATTGTAGATAATTTCTCCCAAATATCGCCATCGAAAATAACCCTCACATTCATATGATGTCATCTTTCATGTGGCATTTTTTATTCTAAAATCAATGTGCATGTTTCCTACAAGTATTTTATACTTGTGTGCACAAATTTAGGGGAGGTTACTCTACAAGTTGGATGCTTTGAGACTAACACCTTTTCAAGCTTATCATGTGTGTAGTAGTCTCATTGCAAGAAAAATGGAGTCCCCAGAGTTAAGCATCATACTTCAAATATCCACCACCGATTGCAAGTGGTAGAAATCCATGTGGTATTTCTAAACCAATATCATCATGTTGATTTCATTTTGATATTTATATGCTTTCTCCGTGCATTATATAGATTAAATTACCTTATGCAATACTTTGCCAATTATGCATATGCTTTGCCTTCTATCATATGTATGCATATATTTAGGGGGATCTTAATCTATATAATGTGAGAGTCAAATTTTGTGACCTATTCCACTCTACACACAAAGGATCATAAAGTTTGACCCTTCCTTGTGCTACTAATGTCTTCCTTTTTTGTGTTTGATTCTAAAGGGGGAGAATTTGGAGGACCAAAAGCAAGCACTAATTTGTAGGACCAAAGCTAGATCATAATAATTTACAAGTGGTAATGGTCTACAAGTGGTGTCTACAAGTGATAATGGTCCGAGAAAGGGAGGATAGTAGATTATGGATTAGCCTATGTAATGGGGAGAATTTGTGGCTTAAATCCATGATACAACATGGGGATTTTTGCAAGGGCAAGATAAGTGTTCGAGTGGTATCTTCTAGTCTTTCAAGTAGTATATTTTAGCATCATATAACCTTGCCCCTTGCATTGCATCCTAGCAAATAGATAGTTTTTTAATTCCAAATTTTTATTATTTGCTTGCTTTGGTCGTGTTGTCATGGATCACCAAAAGGGGGGAGATTGTAAGGAAAATGGACCCTTGGTTCATTTACTTTGGATTTTGGTGTTTGATGACCAACACAACCAAATTGGACTAATGAATTTGCAAGTGATTGTTTTGAAGTTCAATAGGATGCAAGACGTGACTTGGACAAAGGCGACATGATGATCTGATGATCAACACCATAAGCAAGACTCTAGAAGCACAAGAGAAGACCCAAGATATCAAGCAAAGTCCAAGAACGAAGATAGGAACCAAGCCGTATGCAAGATCGCGAAGAAACGAGCTCATAGAGGTGACCGAACGATGGAGGAAAGTGATTGAATGCTCCGATCAAGAGGCTCAGCAATAGGCATGACTGGACGCTAGCAGCAGATCGACCAGATGTAGGACAACAGAGTCCAGTCAAGTACAGAGAGGTTCTAGAGCGGCAAAAATGCGACCGGACGTGTCCAGTGGCATGTGACCGGACGCTGGCAGTGTCCGATCAGTGGATCACGGCTCCAATAGTAGGGACAACCGGACGTGTCCGGTTAGGATGTGATCAGTGTCTGGTTAGTAGCAAAAAAGCAGGATTTTGTCCCAACGGCTACTCTCTCAGTGGGGCTTATAAATAGACCCCCAACCGGCCATTTGAAGTGTGTGGAGCTGAGGAAACATATCAAGGGTGTCGATACACCATTTTAGTGATCTCCACTTGCAAAGTGCTTAGTGATTCATTAGGTGATTAGCATAGGTGCTTTGCAAAGTGCTTAGGTTGATTAGACCACCGCTTATGTGCTTGCTCTAGGTTTAGGTCTAGTGTTTAGTGAGGTTTGCAGACCTCTTACCACTCGGTGCTTGCGTGCACTATTTTTGTACATTGGAGGGGCTTATAGTCTTGCGAGATCACACCAACCGCATTTATGGTGTGGTCGCCATCGTCTACCGGAGGGAACAAGGCCCGCGGCGTTTCGGCTGGAAGCTTGATAGTGAAGACGGCGGGGAGCATCTGGGAGAGGCTTGCCGGAAGGCACGCCGGAGACCCACTTGCGCCTGGGGAAGGCCTAAGGCTATCCACGGAGTTACCCAACTAGGAGCTTGGCCCTTGCGAGGGATTCCTTGCGAGGGGCTCCAACAAGGACTAGGGGGAAGCTTACACGCTTCTCGATACCTCAGTAAAAATACCGGAGTCGTCGATGGGAGTTTTTATATCTCTACCTTGCTCTTTAGCTTCCGCATTTACATTGATTGCATTACTCCTTTTGCGGTATAGATAGCAACACACTAGCAAAACCGTAGTTGCACATTTAGATAGTTTATCTTTTGCATAGGTTTTGCTAAGATTAGAAAAAGAGGCCATAGTTTAGAGTTAGATTTTTAAGTTGCCTAGTTCACCCCCCTCTTAGGCGTCACGGTCCCCTTCAATTTATATATGTTGAATTGCAGTGAGTACATCAACAGTCAAGAGGGCTCTGAGTTGCAGCCATTTACACCCAGCTGGAATCAAAATTTTATTATGTGGTTTAAAGATAAGGTACATGATAATGTTTTTGTTTTAAAAACAGAAGTTGTGTAAATTTATTTTAGGAGCTTTACATGATTTATTATCAATTTGCAGGTACATCAGTTACATGAAAATGATAAAAGTCAACAAATGGAAGACCTACTGTCACTGTCACAAGGCCCTATGATAAACATAACTTGTTTTCTGGCTTCGACACGCATGGATATAGATTTCGCATTGAAAGTCTTGATAGAAATCGGTGCACACAGAATAGTGGGGTGGCTGTTATTTCTAAAGAAAATATGGACGGTGACCATGTAGACTACTATGGTGTCTTGACAGAGATACTTGAGGTTCAGTTTTTAGGTGGAAGGCGTGTGCCATTATTTCGCTGCAAGTGGGTTGACATCTTTAATAAAACCCAAGGGATAAACACAAATTTTTATGGTCTTATTAGTGTAAACTTCAAATGTTTACTTCGAATAGATGAGCCATTTGTCTTAGCTAGCCAAGCTTCCCAAGTATTTTATGTTAAGGACAATATAATCAAAGGATGGCACATGGTCTCCAAAATGCATCCACGTGACACTTATGATGGACCCCCCCTGGAGATTTAGTTAATGAAGGTGATGAACCTGAGGATAATGATGGAGATGATTACAGGGACATGCCTGAAGATGCCTCAGCCATATTGCTCCGTGGAAAGAGAAAATTGCGATGATCCAATGTTTGACATTGCTAGACTAGACATAGGAGCATTTGTCACATTTGCATTAGTTTTGGAACTTTTGCTTGTCGAGTTAGACAACAACTATTATAATATTCAGTGATTTATTTTTCCCATAATCTTTCTTTAATTTTCAATGCAATTGCAGGGTTCAATGCTTACCACATTGATGTTACTCTTGTACTATCACACCACTTATAAATTAATTGATATGGTTGCTATTTGTGCAGGTCCTCACAATGCAATGGGGCAGGTATGGAAATCTCACAGCCACAGCATTGAAAAGATCACAGTTCATAAGTCTTGGATTGCTTCGTCAACAGCAAGTGAGGCGAACCTACCCAAACATTAGTAGTGACACAACAATCCACAATAGTCTAAATGAAGACACCAATAATGTTCATACATCAGTCAGGAAAACTACTCAAGTACTAGAAGCAGGTTAAGGATGTTATATCTAAGTTATCTCTATTTAACTGAAAGTTCATTACAATGTATGTCTAAGAAATAGTTTACATAACCTGTTGTTCCACTTAACATTGTATTCCTATAGATGACTTAGAACATGGAGGAGATACTTTGTCTGATAGGATAGTAAAAGCAAAGAAATCCAAATATGCAAGTCAGCCATGTTCTTCATATGCTAGCGAAAATTCAGATGATGAAGAAGCAACAGATGGATGGCATCAATGGAACAGGAAAACAAAGAAGTTTAAATGTTAGACTCTAGCATCTTAAATGAGTAGGAAATCTATATCGAACTAAATTTCATTATTTACAGTTAGCACTTATGTGTTGCAGCCACCTTTAGTAGAGATGACTGTAGGGCTGTTGATCAAGATAGGATGCTTGCTGGAAGGAGTAGAGATGGCAACATGCCTATTGATCAGTATGGGGCACGTGCTGCAAGGAGTAGCGATGATCACAGGGCCATTGATCAACAAAACACGCATGCTGAAAGGAGACGGATTCCACAGAGTTCTAAATGTTCAATGCAGGATGGTATGGAAAAAATACTTATGTGAAACACTTTGTAGATGAACATTTATTTTTTTGACAGTGCATATTGTGACAAAAATTACCAATCATAGATGAAGAAAAATCATAATGAGGTGCTAATAACATTTTCAGGAATAAGAGTTTAGTGCACATGTTACAATACTCATTTACTGATAGATACTCCATTTGGACCATTTACTTTTAGATGAATTATAGGATAATGACAACATGGAAACTGAGGAAGTACAAGAGCAGCAGCGACCTATAGATACATCAAATGGTCTGGACACTAAACCAAGTAAAAAATACTTTTCTTTACCAAAATGAGTTTGACTCTTCTTCTATATTTGTTTTAGGTGGCAAAACAGTATAGAAATGGCGAGGCCATGGAAGAAATAAATGTAAGAAGGTTGCAAAACTAAAGGTAGGCGAGAAAATTAAAGTAATGTTCTACAACAATCGGGCTTTATCTAAAACATTCCCAAGATAGTTGGGTAGAATAGTCCATGATTCTAACATTACTCCAATCAGAGTGAAGAAATGGACTGATATAAGTCCAGCAGCTCAAAAACACATTTTTGATGCAATTAAGGTACATGCTTCCTTACATATAAAAGTCAGCATACTTAGTTTTTTCCTTCAAGAATCTTGTACTCATATTGAAACATTGGTTTAATATCTATGCAGGACAAGTATGAAAATGCAAATCCAGACATTGAAATTGATGTATACAAAGCTGAGATCATGGAGCATGCTAGAGATCTATGGAATAATTGGCATGGAGACTTGAATCAGCAATTTGTGAAGCCAGCAAGGAATATGTAGCAAGCTATTATTAAGAACTGCCCTAAAGGGATTAAAAAACCTGATTGGGAGTGGCTTGTCAAGGAACATTTCTACAGCAAGGATTTCATAGTAAGTGTTAATCTTCTCACTTACATAGTAACAACTTGTGTGTTGCACATTTTATCCCTTGTGACTATGGTTAGTAAAATTATTTCATGGAACTGTAGGATAAGAGCAAGAGAAACTCCAAAAACAGATCCAACTTGAAAATTCTTCATCACAGTGGTAGCAAACCATACAGACAGATCATATGGGACAATGTATGTATAGTATTCTGCGCTCACTTTTTTCAGTTATTAGCTCTCGTTACTTGTGTTTTGATGTTCTACCTATAATAGGGTGGCAAGGAAAACAATCCTCCAACTTTGGATAAATTATTTTCTCTCACTCACATGAAGGATGGCACCTTTGTGGATTCTGAAACCTCTACCAAGCACATAAGTTTATAGTTGCCTTTGGATTCATTTTGTGAGGCATTATTGTAGATTAGTTACAAATGTATTCGGATATATCCCTGTTACACAAGAATAAATACACATTTGTTGGTAGAAGCACCTAATTCTAATTGCTTTGTTCACAGGCAGAGATTGAGGTGGAAAGGCTACTGAACCCTTCCCTTTCTAATGTGGAACTTATGGATAAGTGCTTTGAATCAAATAGGCATGACCATGCTGTTGGTTATGGTGGTGGAATAAAAGCAAGAGACTTACGGAGTCTGATTGTTACCAAAGCTGAACTGATAGAAAAGCTTACACAGTCTGAATAGGAAAAGAAAGAACTTCAAGAAGATAATCGAGCACTTCATGAGGAAAATCGAATGATTACCAATCATGTTAATCGAATGGAAGAAGAATGAGCAGAATTAAAGCGTAATATGAGTGCTAGTTCAGCTCATGAATAAAAAGTGATCATCTATAAGTATCTACACCTAGAAAGATTATTTATACCAGATCTCTTTATTTGATTTTATTTGTTTGTTGTTGATATGAAATTTGCATATTGCAGGGAGCAAGATGAAGAGCAACATTAGCAGCATGACCTCACAATTGTTCATGAGAAGGCATCTGATGGGTGAATCCCTTCAAGCATAGCTTAGTGCTACCTTGTTATTTGTAGTCTTAAGTCAGCTACTATTTGTTTCATGTTTTGGATTGTATTTACCCCCTTGGTCACATGAACCATCGAGGACCATTGTGAAGTTGAGTTTGTGGAATGTTGCAAATTAATTAATCTATAAATTGCCTATTGTGAAAGCATGCCATTGTTTATGTCGCATATTGGTTGCTGATGCTATTGCCATTCCAATATAAAATTATTAGTGATAAATGTGTGGTTGTTAATGCTATAAAAGTGGTCACTACTACCCTCCATATAGTACATATAGTACCTTGTAAAAACAACTAGCGACCACAAATGTGGTTGTTAATGCATTATGGTAGATGGCACTATGATATTAACAATG
The DNA here is from genome assembly GCF_019320115.1 of Miscanthus floridulus. Classification (NCBI taxonomy): domain Eukaryota; kingdom Viridiplantae; phylum Streptophyta; class Magnoliopsida; order Poales; family Poaceae; genus Miscanthus; species Miscanthus floridulus. The sequence continues at coordinate 125,764,005 of NC_089586.1, read as the reverse complement.
ACGAATGTGGTTGTTGTTAATATAAATGTGGTTGTTAATGCTATAGTATCAACGACCACATATTATCCCGTAGTTGAAAAGTTAACGACGGGAAATTGTGTGTGGTCGTTAATAGTATTAACGATGGAGCCTTTAACGACCATGGACGACCACCACATATCGACTTTTAACGACCACATATCCCAACGTTAATACCACTTTTTCTTGCAGTCTTTAGTCTATATTTAATACTCCATGCATGTGTCCAAACATTCGATAGGATAGGGAGTAAACTTTAGGGGGGAACTAAATAAGGCCTAAAAATGGAAATACTGTGCGCATGCCATCCATTTTGTCCCCATGCGCATAGGTGGGCCTCAACATGCATCTGAACGGCCCAATACTGTCATCGCACAAACGCACCCATCTCGCGTTGGTCAAAATAAAAAATCTCCATCACTTTCCTATCGAATCGTAGCTACGCCCGTATGAAAGGTCCTAAGTGGCTAGAGGGTGGTGAATAGCCTAATTAAAAATCTACAAATCATTAGAGCAAAATGATTGGTACAACAAATGGTGATAGCAAATTTTGTTCTATCTCTACCAAGTGATGTAAGCCACCTATCCAAACAATTCTAGTGAATTATAATTTCTATGGCACACAAAGGTCTAGGTTGCTAATTCTACACTAGTGAGCTAGCTAGCACAAGAGTTACTCCTAATTACTTATAGCTACTCAACTAAGCAATTCTAGTTACTTCTACCACTACACAAGTATATCGAAGTGTAAATGCAAGTGATAGAGATAGTTACCGATCCTGGCAAGCGAAGATCAATCAATCACATAATGAATACCAAGTGATCCAAGGAGATGAATGGCATAATGATTTTTCTTCCGAGGTTCACATGCTTGCTGTCATGTTAGTCCCCATTGTGTCGACCACACACTTGGTGGTTCGGCGGCTAATAGGTGTTTCACAAACCTAGCCCAACAATTAGGCGTCGCAAGAACCTACCCACAAGTGAGGGTAACTCAATAATACGAGCAATTTGCTAGAGTTACCTTTTGCGATCTCCCACAGGAAATAGGCACAAGAACCCTTCACAAGCACTTTGATTGGGGGCAGACACAATCACCAAATCCCCTCATCAATCAACAAATCACCAACCGTCTAGGTGACGGCAATCACCAAGAGTAATAAGAAATTGACAATCACAATCACCACCTAGTGCCACCAAAATGCAACCTCAAATGCACACACTAGGGTTTCTCCCAAATCCTCTCATAAATGAGCACCAAGCTTGGAGAGGGGGATGAGAGGGAGGAGAAGCTCTTGAAGCTCTCAAAATCAACACTAGAACTCGATATGAATGGAGCCCAAATATTTAGGAGTGAGAGAGTTGAGAGCTTTTTCTTCCTTTAGGCTTTGTTTGGCAGCAAGGGGCCAAAACTCACATGGTAAATGCCCTACGTGGGGATTGGGTGATTCCCTGTCCTCCACCCGATCCCCGCCCCCTTGATGTTCAAATCCCTTAAGGACCCATTCGTTTCTAGCCCGGAATGATCTAGAACTGTTCCGGGTCTAGAACCATTCCATACTTTGTACTGGGCTGGAAATGTTTCTGGCCGTTCTAGGCCGGGAATGCCTAACTAAACGGGCCCTAAGTCCTACTATTCATTTGGAGGCACATTGATTAGCTCTGGATTGGCTCGTTACCTCCATGCAACAAGCAAGTACCATGGAAAGGACCAAAATTGTATTCCATACTGACTATATGCATGACGTTACATCTCCCCAATATCATTACCAAATAGTCTAAAAATTTTAAAAATAAAAATTACAACTCTTTGTACTCCTAGAACAAAATTCTAAAAAATTATTAGCCACCAAAAATGTATTAAATCAAAGCAATATTGCATTCGCTGGCAAGCAAACAAGATTGAACATGACTGAATTGTATGGAATGCATATTGCAAGGATCCAATATGTATGTTTGCACTGACTTTGGCCATGAGAATATCAATCTTTGTTGTTCCAGAAGCATCTTTCATTCCTTAGCTCCTTATACCTATTCCAAAAGGCAAGCGTTAAAGATAAGTACATTATATGTATAAAATTCAGTACTTAGTACATATTGCATTTGTGAATACCAAGAGGCTCTGAACTGAACATGGCAAAGAGTCATCCTTTAATCCTACAGGCTATAGATATGCACAAAGTGATGCATGTTAAGGAAAAAATCTAAAAATGAACACAACAGGGTAATCAAATCAATCTCTACCTCCTATGGATATAAATATGCCACTGCAAGATTAAAAAAAATGTCAAGCAATCGGTGTATGATGTGCATGCATTACTTGACACAATAACTAAACAGAGAGATGATATAAGAGCAGAACATGTGTTGATAGAGTGATCAGCAACAACAACGACAGCAACAACATAGCCTTTCAGTCCCAAGCAAGTTGGGAAAACAACATAGCCTTTCTACATTTTTTCCCTAATGTATCACTCTATCAACACATGATATAATTAATGTATCACTCTATCATGTGTTGATAGAGTGATACATTAGGAAAAAATATAGAAACTGAACTTCAAAGAATGCGAGACAACTGGTTATTCAAAGCAACCCATGAGCTGACATTTAGTTATCCAAAGGTACATAATAATTCTGAAGCTGATTAGAAGTTGACAATTCTAAAGTTTAAAACTGTGAACATAAGTCATGGATGGAAGATCCTACTGAATCAGAAAAGAAACAAGGTTGTATGTACACTAATCATATGAAAAATAAAGCATATAGTCAGTTTAGCAAGCGATATTTTCAGTTTTCTATTTCTTCACTATACAGATTAGCAAGAGTGCAAATTGGCAATTCCTTGTTTGCTTCACTGATAAATTTTACTTCGGAATTCTACTGTTATATTAGGGAAAAATCATAGGCATGGAAAGTAAAGGAGCACAACTATAGGAGAGTATTACCCGAAGAACCTTCTTCAATGTCCTCAGCTTCAGGGGCTTCAAAGGTATCAACATCAATGGTAGTAGGAGCTTCAGATGGTTGCCCAGTTGCAACACTGCTGCCAAAGATAATTTGCATTGGCATGGAGTTAATGATAGGCCTGTTGAGAAATTGAGCATCTTATAGAAACGTAACATATACAAAAATTATATGTCAAGTAAGCAAGCTAGCCTATGGAAAAAGATCAGTTTTTTAACTCTAAGAATCAGCTCATCACTGTACATAGTGCATTTTCAGCCACAATCATGCACAACTTATCATTCCATGACGCCCCACTTTGCTGCCTCACTTCTTTTAGCATCCTATATTCCCTAAGTTCCTTCTCCTTGTCCTAAATCTGTTGCCTAGAAAATGAGACATGCTTGAACTTCTCATGGAAAGATTTCACTATTCCATTCCGTGCATCCATAGACCATCCATTTTGCCCCCTATAGCAATCATTGTTGTAGTCATGGAGCAACTCAACCAATGCTTTTTCGAGTCCTAAATTCCAATGCGCTCTTGAGCGGTCCACTGCACATGTATAAGGTCATCACTTTACATGAAAATATTACAAAAGGTACATGCAATATAGTGCTGCAATCTCAACTCAACTATATGGCTAATTACCTTTTCCACCTGCTTTAGGTGATGCTCTCTTCTTCTTCTTCGAAGATGCAGCTTGCATTAGATGCAACTTTGGAGAGCCCCTTACAAGCATAGCTTGATTCCTGCTTTAGTTCAATGAGAGTATATAGACCATTACATAAATAGATGGCATCATAACAACAGTAGCTTATAGTCAAGATGACAATTAAATAGATAGACAAATAAACCATTACATAAGCATCCATAGAAATGACTGAAACAAGCATCCAGTATTACACATGTGAAACTCTTACATATGGCTAAAACAAAATTACATACGCATCATGACTGGTTGTGGGTATAATCTGCCCACATACTCAATGCAACTGCATCTCTTTGGGAATTTCCATTTTCTATTTGGCTACAAAATGATGACACATCATTATTGTATGCACTGTCCCCTCCAGGGACATCAATAAAACTACTAGGAAGGATGTATCCGGCTGGTTCCTCAACCACCCCTCGTCTCCATTGTGCATACGGATAAGATTATGGAATACCACAGCAACAACTGGTATCTTCACTTGGTTCTCGATGGGATGTAAGGTTCCTACCCCTCGTCTCCATTATGGAATACCACAGCAGCAGCTACTAGGAATTGAGAGGAGGATATCCACAACTTAGGACCTAGAGCTGCCACTGTCTCCCTCGATGCCGGTAGGAACCGATGCCGCCGCCATCGCGGTGTACCCAAACCCTAACAAGGGAAATAGGGTGAGAAGGGGATGGAGGTGGGGATGAGGCCGAGGAGGAGATGGAGGACATGTACCTGTATCAAGCACGAGCGGTGATGGCTCCCTCGCTGGCAGACCTGGCAGTGGATGTTGGCCCATAGGATCACTGGCTTAGGTGAGTGAACCACTCACCAGTCTTGCTGAGCACCCGCTAGTGTTGCCGAGCACCCACTAGCCATGCCGACCACGAACAAGCGTTGCCCATCCCCACGCACTATGGCTAGAGCTAGAAGAAGAAGGGAGAATAGAGCATACACACATAGTACAAGACACTAGCATTGGTCGAAGCCCTGTCTAGGAGATGGCAAATCTGAACTCCCTTCTTCTTCTAGCTCTAGCCATAGTGCGTGGGGACGGACAACACTTGTTCGTGGTTGCACGGCTAGCGGGTGCTTGGCAACACTAGCGGGTGCTCAACAAGACTAGTGAGTGGTTCACTCACCTGAGCCGGTGATCTTGTGGGCCAACAAGTGGTATCAGAGCCGTACAAGCGTCGTCGCCAAACTAACTGCTGGCGATGATGGGCGACAGTAGTGGCACTGTTGTGGCTGCCTAGCCACGACCGGAGGTCATTGTTCGCATAGTGCAGGAGGTCAGCAACACTAGTTGGCTGATACTGACTCATACCAACTATGGAGAGTGGTCGGTGATCATGAAGGTCAAGCTCAGAGCCCGATGGCTCTGGAATGCTATTGACAAGGGCACCGACAATGAGGAGGATGACATGTCAGCATTAGAGGCTATCCTCGCTGCTGTACCGGCAGAGTACAGGGAGCCATTGGGGATGAAGAGCTCTGCTAAAGAGGCATGGGAGGCTATTGCGACGATGCGGGTCGGCTCCGACCACGCAAAGAAGGCGATGGCCCAGCTTCTAAAGTAGAAGTACGCCAACCTCAAGTTCAAGGATGGTAAAATGGTGGAGGACTTCTCCCTCAGCCTGCAGACGCTCATCAGCAAGCTGAAGAGCCACGGCATCACCATCGACGAAGAAGAGATGGTCTCCAAGTACCTCTACTCCGTGTCGGCAAAGTACATCCAGATCGCTCTTTCCATAGAGATGATGCTGGACTTGTCCACCCTCACCATTGAGGATGTGACAGGACATCTATGGGTGGTGGACGAGAGCCTAGAGCAGGCGACAACAACGAAGGACAATGGGAAACTCCTGCTGACGGAGGAGGAGTAGGCTGCTCAAAGGAACTTCGAGAAGGCAGCCTCCTCTAGCCATAGTGGCGATGGCAAGCGCCCCAGCAGGGCTTCTTCAGAGAAGAAGAAGCAGGTTGACCCCAATGCTTGTTGACGCTGTGGGAAGATGGGCCATTAGGCACGGGAGTGCCCAAATCGCAAGCAGGAAAAAAAGCTGAAGTTCATCTAGCGCAAGCTGATGATGAGGATGAGGCCACTATCCTAATGGCGACGTTCTATGCACTGCACGACGTCGAGGCCAAGGAGAGGGAAGAGGCGATGATGGTGGAAGGACCTAGGAAGGCCCTGAAGACTATCAACCTCGATGAACCACGCGCCCAAGTTCACCTCGAACGTGTGGGCGCCGACTAGGAGCATCAGTGGTATCTAGACTCTAGGTCTAGCAACCACATGATAGGCTCCAAGGCATCCTTCTCCGAGCTCGACGATGATGTTACCAGTACAGTGAAGTTTGGTGATGGCTCAAGGGTGGCAATCCAAGGGCGCGTCACCATCATCTTCAGGTGCCAGAATGGGGAGCACCGTGCGCTAACGGATGTATACTACATCCTGTAGCTGCATTCCAGCATCATCAGCATTGGTCAGCTGGATGAGCATGGTAGTGAGGTACTGATCAAGGATGGGGTCCTTAGGATCAGGGACCAGAAGCAGCGACTTCTCACCAAGGTGAAGAGGTTCCTGAACTGGTTGTACCTGCTCAACCTAAAGGTAGAGCAGTCGGTGTGCCTGGCAGCAAGGCACTCCAAAGAATCATGGATGTGGCATGCCCGATTCAGACATCTCAGCTTCGACGCGCTTGGTCAGCTAGAGAAGATGGTTCGAGGGCTACCCCACATCAAGCATGGAGGCGAGTTGTGTTACAGCTGTCTGGCTGGGAAGTAGAGGAGGCTACCTTTCCTAAAGGCGGTCATGTTTCACATGAAGGACGCTCTCGAGCTTGTCCACGACGACCTCTACAGGCCGATCTCGCCTGCTACAAATGGTGGTCGGCGATACTTCCTCCTACTCGTAGATGATTATAGTCGTTACTTGTGGCTGCAACTCTTGACAAGCAAGGATGAAGCGGTGACGACGATCAAGAAGTTCAAGACACGCGTTGAGGCCAAGAGCGGCAAGAAGCTCCGCGTGCTGAGGACTGATCGCGGTGGTGAGTTCACTTTGGTGGAGTTTGCTGCGTACTCCGTAGATCAGGGTGTGGAGTGACACCACACCGCGCCATTCTCGCCATAACAAAATGGTGTGGTGGAGAGACAGAACCAGATGGTGGTTGGCATGGCCCTATCCATGATGAAGGCCAAAGGCATGCCGGTAAGGTTCTAAGGGGAGGCAGTGACCACGGTGGTGTTTATCCTCAACCATGCTTCGACTAAGGCCCTAACGGGCAAGACATCATTCGAAGCTTGGTATGGGCGCAAGCCGAGCGTGTCCTTCCTTCAGACATTCGGCTACATCAGCCATGTTAGGAAGACAAAGCTGAACCTCACCAAGCTGGAGGACAGGAGCACACCGATGGTGTTCCTAGGCTACATGGAGGGTACCAAGGCATATCGGCTCTTTGACCCACACGGAGACAAGGTGCTTGTCTCACGCGACGTCATGTTTGATGAGGAGGCGGCTTGGGACTAGAGCAGTCCGAGCATGGGGGAAGCTGATGGCTTCACTAGCATCTTCATTGTCGAGCACTTGGTCATTCACGGTGGTGGAGACGCTGGGGAAGAGGTGCCGAGCACTCTAGGAGGAGTACCGAGCACTCTGGCGGTAGAACCAAGCACTCCTAGGGCAGTGCCGAGCACTTCAGGAGGGATGCTGAGCACGCTAGGAGTGGAGCCAGGAGGTTCTACAGTGTAGGCAACCACTCTAGGATGGGTGCCGAGCACTCCCGTGGTGGAGCCAAGACGTCTTGCAGTGGTGCCGACCACTCCAAGACTGAGGCTAGGCACTCCTACAGTGTGGCTGAACACTGCAGGAGTTATGATGAGCTGTCTAGAAGTAGTGCCAAGCACTGCAACCAGGGTGCCGAGCACTCAAGGTGCTATGCCAAGTACTTTGGTAGAACAGGGAACTCCATCAATGCCAATCGAGTTCGCCTCACCTCCAAGTAACATCACTGAGTTCATGGATGCCTACCATGAAGGTGAGGAGGTGTGGTTCCATAGGTTGGACGACATCGTCGGCGGCCACAGTGGCATGCCAAGTTGTATGGCTATGTCGGCTGCTGGGTGAGTGACCAGCGTGGAAGCTCACCCACTAGCACTGATGGTGGACAACCAGCCCGCCATTGCCCTCGCAAAGAATCTAGTTCTACACGACCGAAGTAAACACATTGACATGAAGTTCCACTTCCTTAGGGACTGTGTCGATGGAGGGTAGATCATCATCAAGTTCATCAAAACTGGTCAGCAACTCGCAGACGTCCTCACCAAGCCGCTCGGACGTCTTCGACTCACAGAGCTGAAGGAGATAATCGGCACGGAGGGGATACAAGGGTTAGCAGTAGGATTAGGGGAAGATTGTTAGATAATCTACTGCTACCTTATGTGAACACAGCAAGGGAAGGCGGCGCCGAAAGCCCCACTGCTGTGATATTGTAGCAGCTGCAAGTGTGATTTTTTTTTTAATTTTAACACTTTTTGAAAACTAATTTTAAATGTAACACTGTCTATTTTTTTAACTAACAATTTGGCCGCGCCTATTGCCCTAGTGTGGCCAAATGCCTGTGCCACGCCATGCATGGTGGCACAGCAGAGGGCTGACGTGGCGGCGACCGGATTCACGATCGTTGACGTGGTAGGGCTCTACCGCGCCACCGATCTTGGTGCAGCAGTGCCGCACCACGGCGCATGGCGCAGCAGGGCACAATAAATATCGTGACCGAGCCCGCCCGCCCACCCGCATGCCTGCCCGCCCGCCCACTGCCACGCAACGCCCGCCGCCAGCCGCGCAGCGCCCACCGCCAGTGCCCGCACGTGCCCGTGCCGGCCGCACCCGCCCACTCCCCAAACAGCGCCCGCGCCGGCCGCGCCATGAACACCGGCGCGTCAAGGCCGCCTGCTCCTAAGGTACCTCCCTCTCGATTTCAAGTTATTTTGATTATTATTGATTTAGGATAATTAGTGATTTAGGATAGTTAGTAATTTAGGATAGCTAGGGTTTCATGATTGTTATTGATTTATGATAGTTAGTTATTTAGGATAGTTAGGTTAGTAAATTTGTTTGTGATTTACGTAGGTAGTTTTTAGGTTTGAGGTTGTGTGTTCTAGTATAGTTAGGATTTTGGGTTTAGGTATTGATTAGGTATTTATTATTTAGTTTATAGTTAGTTATTTTGTTAGGGGTTTTGGGTATAGATACTAGTTTACAAATGTCGGTACTTACTAGTGCGTGATACGTCAATTTTGATGACTTCATGAAGTTTCGTCAAATGCTTATATTCCTAGTGAAGTTGTTTATGTTACTAGTGTGTGATATGTCTGATAATGTTACTTTGAATATATACATGTGCTTTCATATTGTGTTCGTATTGCATAACAAGTAGTTCAAATTTTACAATGCTACATAATGTTAATTTGAATTTTGTTAATTTAAATACTCTAACCCTTTGTTTATCAATTTGTAACAGGATGACCCCTCCCATGCAGCACCCGTTGTACCCCATTCTTAAGGTGGAGTACGACGACCAGCACCGAGCACACATCTTGAGTGACAATGATGCAGAGGTGGCCCTACCTACTTTGAGGCCCCACACGCACACCAGGGCGCACCAGTGGGATGAGCGTTACGCGCCATACATACGACGTGCTGGCTTCTTCGAGCTTGTCCGTGTTGTCAACCATGGTCTTCCGCCCCTTGACCTAGCACTACTTACTGTAGCTGTAGACATGTGCGAGTGCATTCTTTGTACGTAAACTTTCTTGTAACAAATTTGAGGCAACTAACAGTCATTCTATTCTTATAACAGGTGGAGGTCTGAGACCCACACGTTCCACCTACCTTGTGGCGAGATGACCTTGACCATGTAGGACGTGAAGGCTATTTTTGGCCTTCGGTTGGGGGGACTTCTAGTGACAGAGATAGTTGACAACGATCACTGGAGGGAGCTGGTGGCTCAGTTTACTAGCTTTCTTCCACCGGACGACGATGCTTCCAAGAAAAATAAGTGAGAAATTCAAGCCTATTTAATACTTGCATTGCTTTCCTACAACCATCGGGTCTCATTTTCTTTGATCAATTTTAGGAAAACTTCTGGTGTTTCATCGTCCTGGATCACAGAGTGCTTTGATTACTTAGACCCATGGGCTGAGGAGGCTCAGATCGATAGGTTCGCTCGAGTGTGGCTCTGGCACTTTCTTGGTGCTTTTCTCTTCCTAGACGCCTTGGGCAACACCATCACTTAGATCTTCCTTGACATACTACGCCAGCCGTGGGAGAACATAGTGGCGTACAGCTAGGGCAGCGTAGTCCTAGCATAGACGTATCAACAGCTATGCATTGCCTATCGTCGCACCTAAGGGTATGCGAACCTTGGGGGTTACTCGTACCTACTCCAGGTTTGATGTTGGGAACGATGGCCCATTGGGAGGCCCCTTAATACTGATTTACCAGAAAGTACTTTGGTTCATTATATTCTTCGATATGGTTACATATGATGAGTTTATTAATGGCTAATTTATTATCATGTTCAATACAGCAATGGAACAGGCAGGATACACTCCCTACAGCTCTGTTTATCTGGACAGAATCAGAGTTAGTTAGAGGGAATGCGAGCACAAGTATAGGGAGTACACGGACGGTCTCGACGTCTTGACACAGCACCAGGTTACACTCTATTTACTATCATACCTGTGTCTTGTTCGATCTACACTATATCATAGCCTAACTCAATTACGAAATATTCAGGTGCATTGGTGTCCTTGGGATGCTCCTGAGCTCCAGTACTATCTCAGTCCTGTCGCTAGGGATGAGTCAGAGAAGTATCACTGTAACGTCCCTCTTATTTTCTTCCACGTGGTTGAGATTCACTTGCCCATCAGGGTCTGCAGACAGTTTGGAAGAATGACAGGCTACCCACCACCGCTTTACTCCACCAACCAAGGATTGCATGTGTGCGTTATTGATTAATAACAAAGCTATAATTCAGAGGTGTGTGTAGTACAACTAACATCATTTTGTTGTAGGTATGACCGCAGGAAGAGGTACAAGACCAAGGATTGGCACGTGACACACAGCACGCATATTCACTTGTGGGAAATCAGGGAACGGCAGCCAATCTATGTGGGTCCTCCACATGACCAGCACACCTTCGACGAGTACCTACGCTGGCTTCATAGGTCTACGAGGACACATATCAAGCCCTCGTACACTGAGGAGGCGATTAACAAGGACTCAGAGGAAGATGTGTACGATGTTGCCACTAGAGAGGACACACAGCTATAGAGAGCCCCGCTACAAAGATACGTGGTAAGATACTTGAATGGTATAATTTGTTAGCCATTTGGTATTAAGTATGTATACTAAAACTATTCAACTGCGTTTCTGTACCTAGGCGACACAATTGTCGAGGCTGTCCAACGAAGCAACGTTCTGGCTTCACGAGTCTAGAGGGCAGGGGCCAGGCGTTCTCGAGGCTTTTGTGGAGGTAAACATAAACTAGTCCATTCTGAAAATACTTCTTTAGTGTATATGCGTTTGGGAAATGCACTAACTTTAACGTCTATTTATGCAGAAGGTGAAGAAGCGTTGTAGAAAGCTAGCTCAAAAGCTAAGCTGCATAGACACTCCTTATGAGGAACCACCACTCCCGGCGCGGTCGGGTGGCACGTCTTTAGCCTCTTTGAGGACACCAGCCGACTCTTCTCAGTCGGTGACAGGTACCACTTCTGTGGTACATACACCACCACATCATAGCGCTAGGAAGGACCCTGCAACTGAGGACGACGATGACAACGATGATGACCCCTCAGGCTTCCGCAGACAGCACGACCAGTGGGACGATTGGCCACAGGACGAGATCAGCATGTCTCAGATAGGTGGTGCCCCGCTTGGTACCCAAGGAACCTCAGAGGTACTAACAAAGGTAGTTTCTTTAAATACGTAGGCTATATGAACTAATGACCATAAAGAATTCTAAGTAATCGTGCATATCATATACTTGCAGGGTACGAGCCGTACGCACCGGCGACGTGACCACACCGACGTTGGCTACACTCCCAATGTATTGCCAACAAATCCAAAAAGACAGAGGCGTCCGAGGGATCCTTACACTCCTAAATCTTAGTTTATTAGGTCGAACTATTATTGGCGTCCGAAACTTGCAGGCTTAGTTGATTATGTTATGTTGAACTTATATCAAACCAATGAAAATATTATGTGGTAGCTTGTCAACTTGCGCATGGACTTCATTTATTTGCTTCATATTCGTTTCAATGTGTCGCGGCATCACTGCATGCGAGATTAAGTAGCAACTAGTTCGGAAACCAGCAGTCCCGGGGTATCTCAACGCCGGTGGCTGACGTCTTGCGCGAGGGGTTGAGGAAGCCGGGGTCCATGGTCGCGTCGCCGCCGATCCTACAATATGGGGCCAAAAAGCCAAATAAATAAGTTCCCTTAAAAAATATTTATTTCAATCCAATCCAATTTTTCATAATCGATTAGTTAACATGGTGGTTAACCATATTATGAAAGACAGAAAAAATCATTAGCTTATCAAATTCTCTATTTGGCCGTGAAAAAATTCAATAAAAGACAGAAACAAATTTACTATTGATTTTACGTCAAGCAATACTTAGAATAACTCCCACTATCGGCGCGATGCGTTCTGATTAAACCGTCCAGGTACCGTCGGACGGGCTGCGGATGCGGCGGCTAGGCGAGCTTGCTGCTCAAGCAGGCGGGACTGGCCACGGGGTTTTATTCGGCTCTACCGCGCCACGGATTAGAGCGCGGCACTGCCACGCCAAGGTCCATGGCGCGGCAGGCCCTGCCACGTTAACGATCAGCGAATCCGGTCGCCGCCACGTCAGCCCTCTGTCGCGCCACCATGCATGGCACGGCATAGGCATTTGGCCGCTCCAGGGCAATAGACGCGTCCAAATGTGTTAGCTTAAAAAAAACAGGCAGTGTTAGATTTAAAATTAGTTTTTAAAAAGTGTTAAAATAAAAAAAAATTCGTAGGTGCAGACGCCGCACGGCTCACCTGTAGCACTGTAGCACTATGCAGAGACCGACGCAGAGTCAGCCCTGTATGTTATCTAGTCACTGTTGCAGCAAGACAGCTGTACTAGGACTAGATGAATAGAGTTATATAAATAGACTACCTCAACCAGACTGATACTCACCTGAGTCGGTGACTCTATCGGCCAACAGTGGAGTCGCGGTTGGGAGCGGTGGCGGTGGCGGTGGCGGTGGCGGAGTCGCCTACGGGAGCGACTCGCGCGAGTTGCGAGAAGTGAGCGACGCCAATTCTCGGCCTCGGGTGAGGCAGATCAATGACGTTGCTGCAAGTAGCCTGGCTCCGGCTTCCATGGTGTGGTTTCCAGCACGGCACAAGGTTGGAACCGCCACATCAACGCCGCAGCTGCTGATGCCGCTTCTGACAGCGCTTGCACGGTTGCACCGCAAGTTTCTTGGCCAGCATACAAGCCCGTGATATTTTTGTATTTTGGTCCCTTTTGAAAACATTTTTTACAAAAAGACCCCAGCCAAAACGTTTGCTGAAAATAGACCATTTTTAGGCGTTTTAGGACATGACGCCAAGGTATGAGGGTCGGCGTCGACTAACACGACGCCGAGGTCTTGCCACGTCACGGACGACCCCGGTCGACGGTGACACGGTGGCGCATGGGGCCCAGTACGTCGGCGTTAGGTCATTCAACGCCGTAGGGCCAACCTTAGCGTGTAGTCACACCACGCCGAGCTAGCTGTACAATGAGATTCAAAACGCAATTCTACCCCAAAAACACGACTGAACATAAATCTTTGTCCTTTCGTACCTCCTGATCTGTTTAGTTCTGGCACAAAATGTAGTAACAAGAGTTGTAGATCTATATGAGTACTACAACTTTTCTTAAAGGTTCAAAGTCTTATTTGGTCTGGTTGGAGAGATATAAGGCTCCAAAGTGGGGTACATGAAAACTGAAATCCTGAATTCAGTCATCCAGACTTAGCCAAATTTTGAGCTCCCCAAAACAGTCATGGATTCCAACTTTAGGGCTCGTTTTGACTTTCTTACAAGCTTATCTAGCTCTTGGTCCAAACACAAAGTTTGTTCTACTCCACTCAAACTTCAACTTTTATTTAAGGTGCAACTCCATAAAAGCACTGTAAGCAATTGGTCAACACCGGTCAAAATAGCATCACGGTAAAGCTCAATTTAGAGTTTTTGACCGATTGAGATATTTTCTTGACCTTTGTTCAACATAAATCCTTCATGACTTTTGTTGTAGAGTTCATCTAGAGTCATTTGGGCAAGGTTGCAAGGTTTGGTTGATGACACATGTTCTCAATCACTTAATAAGACCATTCCAACAAGGATATAACTTATCATTTCAGGTGACTTTTTGATTCCAAACTTTATGAAACTTTTTCAGTGACTTTTCATATGGTAATCATGATACTTGGCTCAGATTTTAGCAATCACCAAATAGCTATATGAAGGTACTCTCATTAATGGTTTCTAACTTAGCTCAATATCCGCTAAAAGTTGTGAAAATGCACTACTGTAGGAAAAAAGAGAGATAAGGAGAAAATGATGGAGCATTAGACAAGGAGCGAGCTAAAAGATCCAAAGACTTCATATGCTTCTTTTGTGCATGGACTATGTATGCATTGGACCTTATGTAATGCACTATGTATGGACCTTGTACTATGTTTGGACTATGTTGGATGATTGATGAAGCATATGTATGGACTATGTAAGGATGTTGAATGTGTTGGACCTTGTGTATGTATGGATGTTGAATGAATGTGTATGTCGGTGTGGTCATTTGTTATGTGAAATTCTGTATGCTCATGTATTTTGTGTATTATACGCTCAGTTCATTGTTTTGGTGAACCCAGGCTATCGGCGTCAATTGAACACACGCCGAGGGTGGGCACCTCGGCGTTTAGTCAATTGACACTGACCCCTAGTACATACTAGAATCCTTTGCCTCGAAGCGACGAGGTGCCCAAGCTCAGCGTTCCATAATTTGACGCCGAGCCATTAATCTCGGCGTGGGTCGACTCAGCGCCGAGGTTCGACCCAAACCTGGCGTGGGCTGTGGGAATCCAAACCCTAGGGTTGGTGTGGGCCGAATCAACGCCATGGTCTTCTATCTCGGCGTCGTTTGACTTGACGCCGAGCCTATAAATCATAAAAAAGAAAGAATAAAGTATTAAACTAAACCTTTGGTATAGGTTGAAATCCTATTTGCATGATTCAAATGAAAAATCTTTCTCAATGATTCCTCTTTTACTAACACGAGTTATACTAATAAGAGTAGACATGTTATATTTATGTTTATTCCTGTAGGGAAAACCGAAAATTGGTTTGATTTCAATCCCCTATTTTTAGAGAGAGTCAAATCTTTTTTTTAGTTTGAAAATCAACCATAGTACATGAAACTTAGAGATAGGTAAACTGCAATTTATGAAATAGCGAATGCACAACAATTACACTCACATCAAAACTAACAATGGCATGTCATAAACTAAACCTAGCATGCCTTAGGGGATTGAAAGAAACAAGTGATACAGACGTTGCAAAGGTACTATGATTACACACTCACATGAAAACTAACAATGGCATATTGCAAACTAAACCTAGCATGCCTTAGGAGATTGAAAAGAACAACTCATACAAGCATTCTACATTTGGATTGACTAACAAAGGTTGGTCCTAATAATGCTCCCACATATTGAACTGAGTTGCGCCTTCCCCATAGTATCCTCCAGTTGACGGCGACGGTGGCGGTAGAGAAGGAGGCCCGTGCTTCTTATGGTACGGGCACTCGTAGTTCGGATTATTGCATAGTGCCTCCTCTACATCATTGCTGTTGTCATCGTCCGACGTGTCCCTGTTACCACTTCTAGGGCCATACTCTAGGTCAAAGATGCATCCCTGTAGATATGTGATGTACTGTTGATGGGGATAGATAGGAGCAGGGTCGACCCATCTAGTGAAGCCGCAGTTATCTGAACAGCTTGAATCCTAAAAACCCATCTACCAATAAGTACTACTACAAACCAAATGCAAATCTAAAAAAGAAGAGAGTTCAAAGAAAATATAAATCCTCGCGGGCATCTGAAGAAACGACGGCCTCCACCGTCACAGTCATCGTACATCTACACAACACAATCCAAACCATGGTGGCATTTTGGCCAATCTTCAATGCGCTTGTCGTATGATCTAAAAGGTCTCTCACGGGTGAAGTCACCTTTCTTCTCCAAAGGAAATTCATTTATTGGTTCTTCAAAAGAATCAGGACCCAGAGAACCCTCCCACACAATCGGAGGTCCCTTCCTCACCCCCTTTCCTCTCCCTCCGCCGAAACCCTTTCCACTCGAGCAACCTCCGCTTGACATTTGCTAAAACTAAACCCATGAGAGAACATGTGTCATATCCTTGTTGGAATGGTCTTATTAAGTCACCTGAAATTTAGAGTCACTGGAAAAGTTTCATAAAGTTTGGAATAAAAAAGTCACCTGAAATGATAAGTTATATCCTTGTTGGAATGGTCTTATTAAGTGAATGAGAACATGTGTCATCAACCAAACCTTACAACCTTGCCCAAATGACTCTAGATGAACTCTACAACAAAAGTCATGAAGGATTCATGTTGAGCAAAGGTCAAGAAAATGCCTCAATCGGTCAAAAACTCTAAATTGAGCTTTACCGTGATGCTATTTTGACCGGTGTTGACCAATTGCTTACAATGCTTTTATGGAGTTGCACCTTAAATAAAAGTTGAAGTTTGAGTGGAGTAGAACAAACTTTGTTTTTGGACCAAGAGCTAGATAAGCTTGTAAGAAAGTCAAAACGAGCCCTAAAGTTGGAATCCATGACTGTTTTGGAGAGCTCAAAATTTGGCTAAGTCTGGATGACTGAATTCAGGATTTCAGTTTTCATGTACCCCACTTTGGAGCCTTGTATCTCTCCAACCAGACCAAATAAGACTTTGAACCTTTAAGAAAAGTTGTAGTACTCATATAGATCTACAACTCTTGTTACTACATTTTGTGCCAGAACTAAACAGATCAGGAGGTATGAAAGGACAAAGATTTATGTTCAGTCATGTTTTTGAGTAGAATTACGTTTTGAATCTCATTGTACAGCTAGCTCGGCGTGGTGTGACTACACGCCGAGGTTGGCCCTACGGCGTTGAATGACCCGACGCCGACGTACTGGGCCCCATGCGCCACCGTGTCGCCATCGACTGGGGTCGTCCGTGACGTGGCAAGACCTCGGCGTCGTGTCAGTCGACGCCGACCCTCATACCTTGGCGTCATGTCCTAAGACGCCTAAAAATGGTCTATTTTCAGCAAACGTTTTGGCTAGGGTCTTTTTGTAAAAAACGTTTTTAAAAGGGACCAAAATACAAAAATATCACTACAAGCCCAGTCCAAGTGATGGCGCCAGTACGTATATGTCAGTCACAAGCAAACACAGGAGTGCAGGACGCACGATCTACAGGAACCACGCAGCAATTTGGATTATCATGGCAGGTCTCGCTCCAGCATCCTTCTGTAACCTACGACGAGACCCAACGCCTCAACGTGACTTGCCGCAATATTCTAATGCAACTCGCCCGGATCAGCGGCCGCGCGTGTGCGTTGGGTATGCACATACGGAAATAATCATTCTCGTCGTTTGCTCGTAAACGATCATAAATTTTCAGTAGGAAATAGTGTTTTTCTCTCACATCAAACCAGTCAGCAGTAAATAATCCACGATACGATACGGTCTCCCGAACAGGCTGAATTTCCCTTGCTGCTGCTGACGCACGGTTCTCATCAATATGATGAGATCAACATGCAAGCTGCCGGCGACGAGTACTCTGGCAGCGACGACGACTCGCCGACCGCAAGCACTCAAAGGCTCCTGTTCAGTTTAAGCTCAGACTGCTGGACCGCGCTGGGAACCCGTCACCCATGTACAGCCGCTCCAACGACACGAGCTTCCAAGTCCAACAAGCACATGCTGCTACTCGACGAGATGTGCTTATCCTCTGTCGAGTGGCTCATGCAGCTACTCGCCGCAGAGAAACATTGCAAGAGCATGCTTGGTCATGGCCGTTTAAGCTCCAAGCTACTTGTCGGGGACCTAATACCGGGGTACCCCAGAAGGTGGAACCGATAACCACCGAACGTAAAAAGCTTCTGGACGATGGGTGCCATGTCATCCTTTGTTCGAATGACAGAAGTTCGATTCCGCCTCGCCCGACACCCTTGGGACGGGCTCGGTCTCGCCCGAGGACCGAGGGATAATCTCCGTCCCGCCCGACGCCTTGAGGACGGGCTCGGTCTCGCCCAAGGGCTGAGGGATGAGTTCCGTCTCGCCCGATCCCGAAGGGGTGGGGTCAGCCTCACCCGACGCCTTTATGCGATAACCCTGCCTCGCCCCAAAGGCTCAAGGCTAATCACCGTCTCGCCCGACGCCTATAGGGCGGGCTCGGTCTCGCCCGAGGGCTAAGGGATAGATTCCGCCTCGCCCGATCCCGGAGGGATAGGGTTAGACTCGCCCAAGAAATAGGGACTAGCCTCCGTCTCATCCGACGGCCCAGAACGAACCTCGCCCTGATCGATATCTGTCCCTCATAACGATGGGTACAGGACGAGACAAGACGTTTGGGTCAACCATGGCTCCAACGACCATACCCTGCACCCTGACAAGAAAAGAACTGCCAGGGAACGACAGGACTGACGCTTTAGACCCTTCCGGGCGCCGCAGAGCCCAAAAGGCATTACAGGCGCGTGCGCCTCACTCTGTAGAGTTGTAGGCGCCGCCTTCAGCTCTGGGACGCGGAACCCAACGAAGATATACGACAACCGCTACACTCCAAGAACGGATTTGCTATCTCCACGAACGACGGATACTCCATCACCGCGCTGTGGACCCGAGGAAGCGGGGGAGGCCCTCTTCCCGACCCCTCAGGTCCTCCAAGTCAGAGAGCCTTGGCCACGGCGCTACACCGGACCCCGACCTCGAATTCTCCCAACAGGAATCATGGGAACCAGAAGGCGTGTGGAGCAAGGCTGGGGGAGGCCCCCTAAGTCAAAACCACGGTACTACAGCCCATACCCTGGGGGCAGCATGCTGTGACTGATCTGACATCTTACAGAGATATTGACGACATCTTAAAACACTTATCTTCCTTCACACTCATGAGGAGGAAGGACCGGACCAGGTAGACATGAGTCACAAGGTAAGTAGAGTACGCATCCTAGAGCTCTCACCCTTGTAAAGCCAGCCCCTTCATCTATAAAAGGGGAGGCATATCCTCCATCAAACGGACGGCAAAAAATAGGACCGAACAATAGAACGCACTTACACACATTCAAGCAGCTACGAAGCTCTTGACCGCCCCTCAGCCCTTCGATCAAGGGACTTGGGACAAGTCCCTCTCTCGGCAGTTTGTATCCCTTACTACAAATCGAACACGGTGCTAATAACACAAGCAGCAACAAACTGGACGTAGGGACGTTCCGCCCGAACCAGTATAAATTCTGTGTCCTTTAGCACACCATCCGAGCCTAACGCGCATTACTATAAATTTACTTGCCGGTGCTTGTACGAAACACCGACAGTTGGCGCGCCAGGTAGGGGGCTTGCGCGTTCCAAATCAGGTCTCGGATGGCCACCCACGCAATCACCTGGGCCCCGGGCGCACACGTGCGTTTCGGCAACCTGGATTTCATCGTCACGCTAGGAGGAGAGCTGACGCTGACTCACTCAGCCGCCCCCTCTCCCCCTTCCATCAACCTCAACCGTCTCAGGCTTGAGGGCCCACTAGACAACTCCCGGGGAGTCCCGTCACCCAAGGGGGCTTCCCACGACGCCACCATGTATCCGGAAAGGTCCGTATGGAGCACCCCGACAGCGTTTCCATTCGGTCTCCGCAACGCTGCGGCGACCGCCGGCCGCCCTTGGGCGCTACGTGTGGTTCAATCACCCACGGATATCGAGTTCGTGGGGGTGATTGAGCGCGATTCGGAGACCCTCTACGAGCTCCTCAACGAGAAGCCTGTATCGCTCTCCAGCTCAGATTCCAGTAGGGGGAGCCACCACCCTTCCCGGGAATGCTACATGACGCAGACCCCCGAGGGTCACGTCGAAAGCGCCTCCAGGGAAGAGGCCACCCCTACAAATAATCCTGACGGCAGATCCGGGGAGGATGGGACAGCCCCATCTCACCTAAGGATGGAGCAGCTAAGGGCTCGTCAGCAAGAGATCAATGAGGCCGGGCAAGGGCTCGCACGGGAATACGCGGACATCAATCGCGAGATTGAACACCGCAAAGACGGGGGGCGCGCGCGCGCCACAGCCCGCACCGTACATCAAAGGATCCTCACCGACGATGGGGCCCTTCCTCACTTTGCTCGAGCCAGCCAGAACATCGCTGCAGCAACCGCCTTGCTGCATGGCCTCCCGGAGGCCGCAACGTCCGAGGATCGACGCGCTTATCGGGAGATTCGCACGTTGCTCGAGCGTGCAGCCGCGCAACAGGCGGAAAGTTCGTTGTCTCGACGACGCGAACCGGACACCAGCCAGCACGCACCCTCAGTACGTCCCACCAAGGATGCATCCGTACACCAAACACCGCCAGCCGGCGGGCAGCCCTCCGTCGTCCCTGTACATCAACGCCTCGGCCGTGGCCGCGACGTGCGCAGCATCATCGACGCTCGGAGACGTGCCCACGGCGACGAGGGAGAAGCAGCGCGCCGCGGCTATCATCCCCGACGTGGCGGGCGCTACGACAGCAACGAGGACCGAAGCCCGAGCCCCATCCTGCCAGGCCCTCAGGCCTTTGGCCGGCACATCCTCAACGCCGCGTTCCCTCTAAGGTATCGACCACCCACGAACATTCCTAAATATTCTGGCGAAACAAATCCCGGGCTTTGGCTCGAAGACTATCGGCTTGCATGTCAGGCCGGTGGTGCGAATGAGGATAACTTCATTATTCGCAATCTCCCGCTGTTCTTGGCCGACTCGGCACGAGCATGGCTGGAGCACCTGCCGTCCGATGCTATTCAGAGTTGGGCGGATCTTACTGAGATCTTCGTGGGTAATTTCCAGGGCACGTACAAACGCCCTGGAAACCCATGGGACCTCAAGAACTGCCGTCAGAAGGCCGATGAAACCCTCCGCGGGTACATCCGGCGCTTCTCCCGACAGTGCAACGAGCTCCCGAACGTCGCCGACGCCGACGTGATAGGAGCCTTTCTGTCCGGAACGACCTGCGAATCCCTGGTCCACAAGCTGGGACGCAGGGGCCCGCGAACTACCAAGGAACTTCTGGACATCGCCACCAGTCACGCCTCTGGCGAGGAGGCGGTCGGAGCCATCTTTGATCGCTCCGACGGAAAGACAAGGCGGGACGAGGACGCTAGCGAAGGCGCCTCCAACCGTCCCGCCAAAGGAAAAAATAAGAAGCAACGGCGCGACAGCTCACTCGCGGCCGCTGCCGACCGCAAAGGTGGCCGGAAGCCCGCGGAGGGCACCCCTAACCACTTCGAGAAAATGCTCGAGGGGCCATGCCCAAATCACGCCTTCCCGGCCAAGCACCTATACAAGGAATGCGGCCTTATGCGCAAATACTTGGCCGGGGGTCTGAACAAGGAGGAGCAGGGGAAGGAGCCTGTTCCCACCACTAACGACACGGAGGGGAAGGACGACACCTTCCCAACACCGACCGGTGCCCTCATGATCTTTGGAGGATCAACGGCCTACGACTCCAGGCGCCGCCAAAAGGTCGCGCGTCGAGAGGTCTATACCGCAGGACCGGCTATGCCTGCATATCTCCGGTGGTCGGAATCCGCCATAACCTTCGACCGGACCGACCATCCGGATGCCATCCCACACCCGGGAAGGTATCCGCTTGTCGTCGACCCGATCGTCGGTCCAAAGCGGCTCACCAAGGTACTGATGGATGGGGGCAGCGGCCTCAACATCATGTACGCCAAGACGCTCGACGAGATGGGCGTCGACCGAACGCGCCTCCGCCCCGTCCGAGCACCTTTCCATGGCGTCGTGCCAGGAAGGCAAGCTGTGCCACTAGGGCAGATTGACCTGCCCGTCACTTTTGGGGATCGATCCAATTACCGGACTGAGACCCTCACCTTCGATGTAGTGGGATTCCCGGGGACTTTCCACGCCATTCTGGGGCGGCCATGTTACGCGAAGTTCATGGCCATACCCAATTACACATACCTGAAGCTGAAGATGCCGGGCCCCCGTGGGGTCATCACCATCGGCACCTCCTTCCAGCGCGCTTACGAGTGCGAGGTCGAATGCTGCGGACACGCATCCGCGGTCATCGCGTCCGAAGAGCTCGCCACCCTCAGGGAGGAGGTCACTGAAGGGACACCCGACGCAAAGAAGTCGTCCGGATCGTTCGAATCAGCAGAGGGTTCCAGGGACGTCCTCTTGGATCCCAGTAGCTCCGAGGGCAAAAAAGTCCGAATCGGGACCGCGCTCTCCTCCGCATAGGAAAGCGCGCTCGTCGACTTCCTCCGCGCCAACAAGGACATCTTTGCGTGGAAACCCTCGGATATGCCGGGCATCCCGAGGGAGGTCGCCGAGCATACCCTCCAGATCCTCCCGGGCTCCAAACCGGTGAAACAACGCCTGCGCCGCTTCGACGAGGAGAAACGCAGAGCCATCAGCGAGGAGATAGCCAAACTACTGACCGCAGGATTCATTAAGGAAGTATACCACCCAGAGTGGTTAGCAAATCCTGTTCTTGTCCGAAAAAAGAGTGGGAAATGGAGAATGTGTGTTGATTATACTGGTCTCAACAAAGCGTGTCCAAAGGATCCATTTCCTTTGCCCCGAATAGACCAAATAGTCGATTCCACCTCGGGGTGCGAAACCCTCTGTTTCCTCGACGCATACTCAGGCTACCATCAGATCGCG
This sequence comes from Miscanthus floridulus, assembly GCF_019320115.1. Taxonomy (NCBI): domain Eukaryota; kingdom Viridiplantae; phylum Streptophyta; class Magnoliopsida; order Poales; family Poaceae; genus Miscanthus; species Miscanthus floridulus. The sequence continues at coordinate 125,741,322 of NC_089586.1, read as the reverse complement.
ATGAAAGAGTCCGACCAACTCGCGACATCTTTTATCACGCCCTTCGGATCATTCTGCTACGTTTCGATGCCGTTTGGTTTGAAAAACGCTGGGGCAACGTACCAGCGCTGTATGCTTAGTTGCTTCGGAGATCTCATCGGGCGAACCGTTGAGGCCTATGTCGACGACATCGTAGTCAAATCCAAGCGGGCTGACCACCTTGTCGCCGACCTTGAGCGTACCTTTGCGAAACTCCGGGCGAACGGCATCAAGCTCAATCCCGAAAAATGTGTTTTCGGGGTCCCGAGGGGCATGTTGCTTGGCTTTATCGTCTCCGAGCGTGGCATCGAAGCCAACCCAGAGAAGATATCAGCCATCACGAGGATGGGCCCGATCCAAAACATAAAGGGGGTTCAGAGGATCACCGGGTGCCTTGCCGCTCTCAGTCGATTCATTTCACGCCTCAGCGAACGAGGACTCCCCCTTTATCGACTCCTGAAGAAAACTGACCGCTTCGAGTGGACAGCCGAGGCTCAGGAAGCACTTGACATGGTTAAACGATTTTTAACCAAACCGCCGGTCCTAATTCCTCCATGCGATGGAGAATCTCTCCTACTATATATATCGGCCACCACCCAAGTGGTTAGCTCCGCCTTGATAGTAGAGCGAGAAGAAGAGGGGCACGCCTTCAAGGTGCAGCACCCTGTATATTTCATCAGCGAGGTGTTATCCGACTCCAAAACCCGCTACTCCCAGATCCAGAAACTCCTCTACACCGTCCTCATCACCAAGAGGAAGCTACGCCACTACTTCGAATCACACCCCGTGACAGTAGTGACGTCGTTCCCCCTCGGCGAGGTCGTTCGTAGCCACGACGCTACGGGAAGAACCGCAAAGTGGGCACTCGAGCTGATGGATCAGGGCATTTCTTATGTGCCCCGAACGGCGATCAAATCTCAGGCACTGGCTGATTTCATCGCGGAGTGGACCGAGGTCCAGATGCCACCAGCAGCCGTCGATCAAGAGTACTGGATAATGTACTTCGACGGATCGCTGATGAAAAAGGGCGCCGGAGCAGGACTAGTCTTCGTATCCCCCCTCGGGGTCCACATGAGGTACATGGTTCGGCTTCATTTTCCCTCATCAAACAATACTGCAGAATACGAAGCGCTCATCAACGGCCTACGAATCGCCATCGAGTTGGGCATCCGACGCCTTGACGTCAGGGGCGACTCTCAGCTGGTCGTCAACCAGGTCATGAAAGAGTCGGGTTGCCACGACACCAAGATGGAGGCATATTGTCAAGAGGTCCAACGTCTGGAGGACAAATTCGACGGCCTCGAACTCAATCATATCCCCAGGCGCCTCAACGAAGCGGCCGATACACTCGCAAAAGCAGCGTCCAGCCGAGAGCCAGTTCCAACAGGCGTCTTCGCCAGTGACCAACACAAACCCTCGGTACGCTACACGGGGTCGGAACAAGCCGACGATGGCCCTTCTGCTCCGACCCCCAAGGCCGATCCGCCAACTGATCCTCCCGGCCCCGAGGTCATGGAACTTGAAGAAGACCCAGCAACGGAGTCCAATCCTCCCGATGACTGGAGAACGCTTTACATCGACTATCTCCTTCACGACGTACTACCAACCGACAAGACAGAAGCCCGACGGCTCGCGCGACGCGCCAAATCCTTCGTTTTTGTAGAGGGCGAACTCTACAAACGAAGTCACATCGGAATTCTGCAACTTTGCATCCCTGGCGAACAGGGAAAACTCCTTCTGAGCGACATCCACGGTGGGGCATGCGGTCACCATGCCGCACCAAGAACCTTGGTGGGGAAGGCGTTCCGACAAGGTTTCTATTGGCCCACCGCAGTGGCCGATGCCGAGCAAATTGTACGCACCTGCGAAGGGTGCCAATACTACGCTCGGCAAACACACCTCCCGGCCCAAGCTCTCCAGATGATCCCCATCACATGGCCCTTCGCGGTCTGGGGGCTTGACCTGGTTGGGCCACTTAAAAAGGCGCCCGGGGGCTTTACCCACTTGCTTGTCACCATAGACAAGTTCACAAAATGGATTGAAGCTCGACCGATATCCACAATCAAATCCGAACAAGCTGTGCTGTTCTTTCTCGACATCATCCATCGCTTTGGAGTACCGAACTCCATCATCACAGACAACGGCACGCAGTTCACCGGTAGGAAATTCGTTCGTTTCTGTGATGAACAACACATCCGAATCGATTGGGCAGCCGTCGCGCACCCCCGAACGAACGGCCAGGTCGAGCGCGCGAACGGCATGCTTCTTCAAGGCCTCAAACCCAGAATTTTCAATCGGTTGAACAAGTTCGGCGCACGTTGGCTCGCTGAGCTCCCGGCTGTGCTCTGGAGCCTAAGGACGACTCCCAGCCGGGCCACCGGCTACACACCCTTCTTCATGATCTACGGTTCCGAAGCCGTTCTCCCGACAGACCTTGACTATGGAGCACCAAGAATAAGAGCATATGACGAACAGGGAGCCGAGGCATCTCACCAAGACGCCATGGACCAGCTGGACGAAGCCCGCGACATCGCCCTCCTCCGTTCAGCTAACTACCAGCAAGCGTTACGGCGGTACCACAGCCGACAGGTGCGGGGTCGAGCCTTCAACGTCGGAGACCTCGTCCTCCGTCTTGTGCAGAGCAACAAGGATCGCCACAAACTCTCCCCGCCCTGGGAAGGGCCCTACATCGTCGCGGAAATACTTCGCCCAGGCGCCTACCGGTTGAAAACCATTAAAGGCGAGGTCTTCACCAACGCCTGGAACATTGAGCAGCTACGTCGTTTCTATCCTTAAAATAAGCTTACACTTTTCCTTATCAGTTTTTGTCTTAACAGAGCCCCATTCCTTAGGGACTACCGACCCCTGCAAATCGCGAGGGGTCAGGCCTCACTCGGGGGCTGGCATGTGATCGTAACATATGTCATGTGTAATACAAGTATTACGCTTGTAAAAAATCCCGTGTTATACTTGCAAACATTGTCTAAGTTTTCCATTCGCCTCGTGAATAAGTCTCGAGGGCTAAGATCTTGGGAACCAATTCTGAATACAACTGGTAGGACTGCGAGACACCCACGCCCCAGCGGCTGCAACCTCTTTGCTCACCAGTTCAATCAGAATTAGTTTGCCCACGTTCCCAGCTTCCTATGACTTAGACCATGAAAAGAGCTGGAAAGCGCTAAAATGACTTGCCACATGCGAAGGGTGTAATCTTATTCATTTTTTGCACGAATTCACTACTTACAAAGCAATGTCAGTACCAAAAAGGAACAATAATACTCTGAAGACTGTTTACTCGGGGGCTTCCCCACAACGTTATTTCATTACAGTCTTGGCTCAGCTCTACCACAAGTGCCGCTGCGGCCGCCGTGCCACGCTCTCCATCGGCGACGTCGAGGGCATGTACACGGGCCAGCTCGTCTACCACGGGCGCCGCACCACGCTCTCCATCGGCGACATCTTCGCTGGATTCTCGAAGGCGCCACCATCTATGACGCCCCCGCCGGAGCGTCCGGGGTCTACGCCATCGTCGTCAGGCGCAACCCCGGCAGCAACACCTCCGCCGGAGCGTCCGGGGATTACGCCATCGTCGTCAGGCGCGACCCCGGCAGCAACGCCACCGTCATGGCGTCTGGGGACTACGCCATCGTCCCCAGCCATAACCCTGACAACGGCGCATGGGCAGGAAACGCCTCCCGCCAAGGAAGGAGCGCAGCGAACGACGGCGCAGTCAACGACGTGCGACGCCCACCGACGCCTTTTCTCCTTCAGCAGCAGCGACTCCTCACCAAGGGCCGCGCGCACCATCTCATCTACGTTGGATAACCTCCGGCTCGACATCACGCACCAGAATCACGAGCAAGTTTGTAAGTCCTCTATTTCTCTCTCTGGCATTACTCTTCCACACTCAGGAACCACCGCGACGCACGGACGCGTTTGGCGGAAAGGAAGAAGAAGGAGAGATAGCGGCTCGGAGGCAGAAGGGGAGGTGGGATGAGAACTCCTCTCCCCCTCCCTATTTAAGGAGGAGGCGCAGTAACTCAGGAAAGGCGAAAGGTCGGACGAAAAAACCCTCTCCCTTCCCCTTTTTTAATACGCAATCAATGCTGATTGATATCTGAGGGGACGCGCCGGAACTAACGGGACGAGCCCCGGTCTACGAAGCGTCCCTCTTTGATCAGACTGAACACTGCCTGGGCATGGCCCGCCACTGACCCGCTTTGGACGCGGCGATTAAGGCGCCCACATAGGCAGACAATTTTTTTTTTCTTTTTTTTTTCGCCTCCCCATGCAGGACCACGGACGACTCAATGACGGGACCATTCAGATCTTCTGGGTCGACCGTTCGGCCCAGAAGACACGACGAACGAACGACCAAAGAAAGATAAGCCTCTCAGCTTTCATATTTTATGCGTTAAAATTTGTTCGCAAGATTCCGACCCCGTCAAATAGCAGGGGCGCGAACATCACTCGGGGGCTGTCGAGGATGACTACCAATCCAGACATCCTCTTCATCCGACCCCTCCGTACGCGTGAAACTAAGGGCGCGACATTCAGGCACAAAGCTTTGAGTAAAACTGGACGAACTAGCAAACCCTACGCCCCGATAGCTACGATGTTTCTGTTCACCAGAAAAATCATGCTCAAACGCCTCTCGCGTCTCTAGTTCCAACGTCCGCCTTTCTCAAAGAAGGAATCGGAGGGGTCCGCCTACAGCTGTCAGATTGCCCAAGTTAATCGAACGGCTCGGATCGTCACCGAGACACAAAAAAATGGGCAATTCTTACGCAGGTTTTTCCAACCTCGTCACAAACGTCAGGACCCGAACCCATCTGGTAGGAGCTTTTCCGCCACTCATACCACCAAGGTAACGTCACCGCCTTTATTTTCAATTAAATCTTGCATTCAAAACATTTCATATGCAAAAAATTGCATCCCAATGATTCGTGTCGCACCACGAACCGGCTGTCGCCTTATCCGATATAGGCAACAACAGGCTGAGGTTCGAAGGTCGGCCCGCGAAGGGCTCGAGGCCGCCTCACGCCGAACAGAGCCAGGGAGAAATAACCGAGACGAGCCTCAGCGGCCCTGCCCGACCCCGCTCAGAAGCAAACCGGGACGTCTCGACCTTTTCTCGTTCGATTCTAACCTCGAGCCAAACCCACAGAATCTCCATCGAGGAGAGGCCATCGGGCCCCCTGAGCTTATCGAACGACTCAGGCATCTGCCGGGAGGCGGGTTAAGAAGTTGTGGAGTGCCACCAGAGGGCTCTGCCGACCCCATCAGCAAATGATGGACCCGGATTCCGCACGAACGTACCCGTTAGCGAGCTCGTTGAGCACGATACTCAAGCCGTCGAGGCAAGTGTCGTTCACTCAGCCCCTCCGATTGCGAAAACCGAGGACGGGGTAACACGCAAATAACGGCCGACCCCTATCAGACCCTGACAAGGCTCGGGGGCTCGGGCCAAACAATGCAGGGACAAAGGCCCTACCTTGCCGAGCCCATAGAGTCCCCAGTTGGGATTTCTGTTGGAAGACAGGGCGGGGATTATTGCGATGACGTCCATTGTCACCAAAACCACGATTCCGGTCTCCAGTAACACCCGACCCCAGGCAGGTGCGGGGGTCGGACCTTACTCGGGGGCTGTTAAGGTACGGCTACCTCCTCAATCTCCTCGCATTATAATCAGCGGCATAGTTCAGGGGAACATATTGGTAAGACCGTAAAAAATCAAATCGCAAAAAATCAAACAAAACGAAATTAAGACGCAAAAGCGCGAAAGGCGTCCAGACTCGAAAATACCGACACTTGTCCACATATTACATATAAGCTGTTCTCAAAATTGTTCGACTAATTACTCCCGCGAAGGGAGAACCATTTCTTTCAGACTGTCTGCCAGGTTCTTCGCAAGGGGAGCGACCATCTTCTCCATTTCCTCCAGCTCTTCATCCTCGTAGGTGGACGGAAAGCCTTCGCTCATCACCCTTAGGTTTATTTCCTTCTCATAATGGGCGTGGGCGACGGTGAAGGCCTGGGTAATCCCGGCGTGAAAGGCACTCTCCTCAAGTTGGCCCACCCGAGCCGTGATACCTCCGACACGAGCCGCGAGCGGGCTGGTCTCCACCGGCTCCGTCACACTCAGGGCGTTAAGGACCACCCCGACCGCAGTTTGTAGAAGATCATGCTCATCGCTCTCCGCCTGAAGGGCCCTGCGCGTATAGGCAGCCTCTTTCTCCAGCTTGGTGGCGGCGTTCTCGGCACTCAACTTTCCTTTCACCGCGTCATCAAGCTCCGCCCGGAGAGAGCGGATCACCTCGACGTCCTCGTCCACCCTCTGCTGGAGGGCTGTGGCCCTACTCTCGGCCTTCTGCCGGAGGTCCCGCTCCATCTCCAGCTCCTTCAGGATTTCGCCGGCCTTCTCATTGGCCGCGGCATTCCTCTGCAGCAGCTCGTCTCGCTCTTTTGTGAGTTTGGCAATCTCCTCTCCATCCAGTTTAGACCTCGCCGACAGGTCCTCGAACATCCCGTGCGCCTCCTCCGCATCTTGACGTGCCTGAGCCTCCCGCTCCTGGACGATGGCAAGCTGGGCGGCCATGTTTGCTCGCAGCCGGGCCTCCTCGGAGAGGCGATCCCGCTCCGCCTTCTGCTCGCGGAGGAATTGGGATTTTTTTCTAGCTACGAGCAACAAGAATCTGAAGAAGAAGACTGATATCAGAAGTGCGAGAACCCACAAACACACGAAGAAAGAAAAAAGAAAAGTCCAGAAAATACCTGAGAGGTAGGGATAACAATCTCACGGAGGGCTCCTCTGGCCTGGTCCAGGGCGTTCAGCATGGTCGAAATCCCGATGTCAAGACCTTCTCGCTCCATACTCTCGGAATGATCATCGAGCGAGAAAAGAGCCGACGTCGGGTCCTGAGCAGCCATCCACTGAAGCGGCGGCTCCCCCCGCGCAGGGGAGCGGCTTCCTCCCGACAAAGGGGCCGGTGGTGGCTCCCTCCTGACCCTGTGCGGCACCACCGCCGTACTCAAGGACCCTCCGGCCGGACCCTCCTCCGTCTGGACCACTTCGGGCGCCACGGGCGGATCCACATGGGCACCTGGCGGCGCGGATTGCACCACGCTCTCGGGTGCCACCCCGACCGCGCCCAGCTGATCCTGGCTCGGCGCAGTCACGATCACCGGCGGCACACGGTCCTCGGCCGGCTCTTCCACGCCCGCCACGAAAGAAGCCGCTCGTTCAATAGCCTCCGCGGGCGTGGGAGCCGCCGTGGACGCCGTCGGTTCGGCCAACGCGGCCCCTACATCGGCACCATCCCTGCCCGAAACAGGGGTGACTCCAGGCGACGCCGTCTGTCCCGCTTGAAGGGCGAGACTCTTCTTGGGCGCCAGCCCCAGGGGGTGACCCGTCCGCAGGAACCTACACAAAGGTAATAACCGATTAAGTCAAAATAAAAATGGAAAAAAGGTGAACACAGAGGAGTCAGGAGCTTACGTTGATGTCCTCGGCCGGCGGAAGCGTTTTGGGGACGGATCCCCAGATCCCTGTCCTGACTCGTCCGGACGGGACCGTTTCTTGCCTGCCCCCTGCTCTGGGGCAGGAGGGTTCATCTCGTCGGGCGCAGCGCCGGAGTCACTCCCCTCCATCGTCTCGTCGGGCGCGGCGCCGGAGCCGTCCCCCTCCCTCGTCTCGCGGGGTGTAGCACCAGAGCTGCTCCCCTCCATCACCTCGCAGGGCGCGGCATCAGAGCCGGGCGCGGCCCCGGTACTACCCTCTTCCACGATCGCCTCAGGGTCGGCGGCAGCAGGCCCAGCGCCCCCCGTCCACCGATCTTCGGCTGGCACGCCGTGCGAAGCGGCGGACTCGCCGGCCTCCACCGATCTCATTGATTCACTTCCCTCTGCGTGAAAAGCAAAGGGCCCCTGCACGGATGGGTGGCCACTTGTCAGCGTTTCCTCATCCTCCAGGACGCCCCAATCCACGTCGACGGCTACCTCGTCGTCGCCATCATCATCATCATCATCATCGTCATCCTCACTGCTCACGTCCTCTCCCCGATCCCGTGCCTCCTGCTTCAGTCGTTTCGCCTTCTTCATCTCCTCCTTTGCCTTCTTGTCCCGCTCGGCCGCGAGTCGGTTCGCCGCCGCCACAGCCCTGTCCTTCGGCAGTGGAGCCGGACTATCCTTGAAGACTAGCCCCCTCGGCTAGCCCCAACATCACAAAAGCAAGTATTAAAAAGGGAGATTCAGGAGAAAGAAAAGAGCGCAGGGGAGGAGGACTTACGAATTCGAAAAACCCAGGCTCCGGCCGCATTGGAGGATGCCCGGGCACCGGATACACGATGTCGAGGACCATGCCGGCAGAATCCTTCGTCGGCTCCGTCGCCTCCTTGACACGCTGCGCCACTTCCGAATAAGGGAGCGCCTCGTCAACGAGCACCGTTCCCTCGAACGACATCCCTGGCATCATCCGATGCAGGGGAAGCACGCGCGCCATCAGCGGCGCCACCCTCCTCGCGTGGTAAGCACCGATAATCCCCGACCCCTTTACACCCCGACCCTTCAGAGCATGGAGGGCGGAGAGAAGGTCGGAGATGTGCTTCTTGTCTTTAGTCTGGACGCCCCAGCCCCATGACGCCGGAGCATCCGCAATAAGACGTCCGGTGTACTTCGGCAGGGGGGCACTCGCATCATCCCTAACATAAAACCATTGCGAATGCCATCCCTTGTTGGATGTGGCCAGACGCATGTACGGGTAGCCCTTCGATCGGGTATGGCGCAGGTGAATACTGGCACATCCCATCGGTGCGTCCACTTCTTTCCCCCCAATCTTCCTCTTCGACAGACTAACGCTAAAGAAATGCCGCCACAGATCAAAATGGGGATCGATCCCCAGGAAACCCTCGCACAGGGCAACAAACGCTGCCATATGCTGTATCCCATTGGGAGTTAGATGCTGCAGCTCTACCTCATAGTAATCTAATAGCCCCCGAAGGAATCTATGCGCGGGTACCCCGAAACCCCGCTCATGGAAGAGGGCAAAAGAGATGACATACCCTTCAGGCGGCACCGGCTCGCCCTCGTCGCCAGGAAGCAACCACTCCTGGACGGCGGATTGTGGGCGGAGAAGGCCACGGCGAACGAGGCCCTCCAGACGCCGGGAAGAGATGCTTGATCTGCCCCACAACTCCATTGAGGCAGTAGGGGGGAAGGGCAGGCGCGAGCTTAACGGCGGCTGGAACACGAACGCAGGCCGGTCGACGGCGGCGATGCGGGCGTGAGGAGCTGGGAAGATTGGCGGCGGATGTCTCAGAACGCAAAGGAAGGGGAGCGAAATACGGAACCCTGGGGGCGAACCCCGCGGTTTTTATAGGGGGCGACGGACACGAGAAAGGCAACCGTCCGCCTTGATCTCCGGGCCTGCCACGCGCGCCCCCGCGTCGCGTCGCGGGACACGCGCCCGCAGTCCCTATCTCCTTATCCCAAAAATCTCGGCGGACGGTTCGCCTTCCCCAAACAAATCCGGACTCTCTACCACCGGGGAAGCGCAGGCCACAAAGGCCTGTTCCTTTCTCTTTGGCCCACCTAGAGCCCAGAAACTCGCCGGCCGGCCCAACTAAGAAGGAATCCGCGAACAAACCGCCATCAAGGGCAGAAGCGCCAGTTGGGATAGCTCCGAATCAGTCCCTAGCGAACGGGACGCCATGACCCACTCGAAGAAACACCCAGTTGATGCAAAACTAAGTCCTTCAGCCTTACCCGCGAAGGGGCCGATACAACCCCCCGGGCGACTCTACTCAAGTCACCCGGGGGCTCGGGGGCTACACCCATCGGGTGCGCTCGCGCGCACCCTCCGGCAATTTAGCTTCGGCAAAATCAAAAAACACCCTCCAGGCGGTTCTGCCCGAATCACCTAGAGTCTCGGGGGCTACTGTCGGGGACCTAATACCGGGGTACCCCAGAAGGTGGAACCGATAACCACCGAACGTAAAAAGCTTCTGGACGATGGGTGCCATGTCATCCTTTGTTCGAATGACAGAAGTTCGATTCCGCCTCGCCCGACACCCTTGGGACGGGCTCGGTCTCGCCCGAGGACCGAGGGATAATCTCCGTCCCGCCCGACGCCTTGAGGACGGGCTCGGTCTCGCCCAAGGGCTGAGGGATGAGTTCCGTCTCGCCCGATCCCGAAGGGGTGGGGTCAGCCTCACCCGACGCCTTTATGCGATAACCCTGCCTCGCCCCAAAGGCTCAAGGCTAATCACCGTCTCGCCCGACGCCTATAGGGCGGGCTCGGTCTCGCCCGAGGGCTAAGGGATAGATTCCGCCTCGCCCGATCCCGGAGGGATAGGGTTAGACTCGCCCAAGAAATAGGGACTAGCCTCCGTCTCATCCGACGGCCCAGAACGAACCTCGCCCTGATCGATATCTGTCCCTCATAACGATGGGTACAGGACGAGACAAGACGTTTGGGTCAACCATGGCTCCAACGACCATACCCTGCACCCTGACAAGAAAAGAACTGCCAGGGAACGACAGGACTGACGCTTTAGACCCTTCCGGGCGCCGCAGAGCCCAAAAGGCATTACAGGCGCGTGCGCCTCACTCTGTAGAGTTGTAGGCGCCGCCTTCAGCTCTGGGACGCGGAACCCAACGAAGATATACGACAACCGCTACACTCCAAGAACGGATTTGCTATCTCCACGAACGACGGATACTCCATCACCGCGCTGTGGACCCGAGGAAGCGGGGGAGGCCCTCTTCCCGACCCCTCAGGTCCTCCAAGTCAGAGAGCCTTGGCCACGGCGCTACACCGGACCCCGACCTCGAATTCTCCCAACAGGAATCATGGGAACCAGAAGGCGTGTGGAGCAAGGCTGGGGGAGGCCCCCTAAGTCAAAACCACGGTACTACAGCCCATACCCTGGGGGCAGCATGCTGTGACTGATCTGACATCTTACAGAGATATTGACGACATCTTAAAACACTTATCTTCCTTCACACTCATGAGGAGGAAGGACCGGACCAGGTAGACATGAGTCACAAGGTAAGTAGAGTACGCATCCTAGAGCTCTCACCCTTGTAAAGCCAGCCCCTTCATCTATAAAAGGGGAGGCATATCCTCCATCAAACGGACGGCAAAAAATAGGACCGAACAATAGAACGCACTTACACACATTCAAGCAGCTACGAAGCTCTTGACCGCCCCTCAGCCCTTCGATCAAGGGACTTGGGACAAGTCCCTCTCTCGGCAGTTTGTATCCCTTACTACAAATCGAACACGGTGCTAATAACACAAGCAGCAACAAACTGGACGTAGGGACGTTCCGCCCGAACCAGTATAAATTCTGTGTCCTTTAGCACACCATCCGAGCCTAACGCGCATTACTATAAATTTACTTGCCGGTGCTTGTACGAAACACCGACACTACTCGACACGAGGCTGGCCCTTAGGCGTCGGCGGCGGTACCATAACACGTCCGATGGCTACTCCAACCATGATGGCAGGCTTTCACATAACATCCTATACTCGGACTCTAGGACTTGCTGATTTTCCACTCGGTCATCGTCACGGCTTAGTCGGCACTAAGCTCGGAGGCTCGATTTGAGAATGGATGACCAAATTTTCAAGCATTCAACCACTCACGGACGAACGTGGCGGGGCTGGGCGGGGCCGGTGAGCAGCCACGCAGGATGGGAGCGGAGCGGGGCCCGCCAGGAGCGGCCATCCCGAGCAGAGCGGGACAGCGAGGAGCTTGGATTGGGCTAGAAAAAATTCACCTCTGAGATTACCATTATACCCTTTGAATTTAATTTGCAAGTAGTTCCTAGCCTCACAAATTCTTAGTTTCAGCCTACGACTTAAGTTCCTCTGGATTGGTTCTTCCTATTTCCTAACCAATTGATCTAGCCTATCAGAGGGTTCTCATTATTTCCAAGCACTATAAAATTTCTCACAATATATACATTATTGAAGTTGAACAGTTATTTAAACGGGCTAAATGACCAATTAAACGAGATAAACGATTAATTAATAAATGAAAACGACATACCACCACGAAGCATTTACATGGTGTCTGAATGGGGTAAACAGCCATATATTAGACGAAAAGTAGGCAAGAGATACAAGGACAAATCAATGTCAGCCTTTGGATGTGTTTGATCAGATGTAGCCTGTTGGATGTGTAACACATAATTTACATATGCAATGGTTCATGATGTTTGGGGGCTCGCATTGTGACCGGGTTGATCTTGATTTGACCAATTAATACTATATAGTTTAGATTGAAAAGACGAGATATAGATATGATATAATAACTTTATTTTTTATATTATTCCAATTTAAGCATTACAGCCATGTAGTTTAAGCTTAGGCGTCGTCATTCCTGATGATCAAAACGATGTGTACTCGCAGCAGCATTTTAGGACGCCGCTCAAGGTGAAGCAATCTACCGTAAAATTGGTGTATCCCAACGAGACACATAGCTGGTGGCACTTGTCAAGGGTGCAACCTTCCAGCTTACGGCAATCCGCTGCAACATGTGAAAAGTAATGGTCAAAGTCAACTCATGCCGACGCCATGTAAAATGACAAGAGCAAAGTACTATTAGTAAAAGTACGTACATATAAGTCCGTGTCCTTGAACCAAGTAGAGCGACAGGACCAATGCTATAATCGTAGTGACCACCACAAAGAGAGGCATTACTGCATCATTGGTTTTGAGAAGAGCCATCAGATGAGAGTCCTTGTTCTAAATCTAACGATATGATTTCTCTTATCTTATGCACTACTGTACTGTAGAATGGACTTGTTGTCCCGGGCGGTAACGGCCTTTAGTCCCGGTTACCGCGCCGGGACAACGATCCCGGGACTAAAGGTGGGTCATCGAGCCGGGACTAAAGATGGACCTTTAGTCCCGGTTGGTGTTACCAACCAGGACTAAAGACCCTCCAGCCGAGCAAACGTGGTCGCACCCTTTAGTCCCAGTTGGTAACCCCAACCGGGACTAAAGGTTCCTTTTCTTTTTTTTAAATTTGTTTTCAGTTCAGTTACACATATTTGTTTAATATATAATATGTTTTTATGTACGTGTTCTACGATTTAATTTACATCATTTATTCCTTAGGATCAAAGTAGAACTCGCCGTTGGGATTTAACACTTTTTCTAGAAGATATCCTGCTATTAACTCTTGAACTGCTTTTAGATGGTCTTTTTGTATGACCCTTCGTTTCAACCATTCAGTCTTATATTTGAAATAAAAGAAAAAGTATTAATACATATATATATATATATATTCATTTAAAAATAAATAAAAAATTGATATATACGTACTCTGAGGACATCTTTAGGAGTTCTTCTTATGTGCGCAGTGATAAATTCACAAACGTAGTATCCACACAAGTTATTACCTAGTTCCTGCCGCAAACACCACTGTACGAGAAGAAGATTATTCTCATCATCTCATACGTAAATTGAAGTACGATATAGTAATTAAACACGTGGGGAAGTGTATATAGTACAACTTACTGGTATTTCAACTACATTAAGTGGTGCCTTGCAATCCTTGCGATGTTGCCGAATAAACTCTTTCCAAACCCTGTGCGACCAATAATGTACGATCGTTAATAAATTATGGCAAAGTCTATTCAATAATAGTTGTGCGCGAGAGATCGAAATTACCCCTGGATAATGTCTATCATATCTTGGTATAGTGCCTGCTCTTTTCTCAACGAGTCAAAGATTACTAACCGACTTGAGTTTAACTCAATGACAATGAGTATCCAGTGAAACCTGCATTGGTTTATACACACACGTACATGCATATAAGTTGTATTGATAATACATAAAATGTGTAGACTATATTATTATTAACACTTACTCAAAGTTGTATGGGAAAAGTATTGTTGTCTTGTCGTACTGCTTTACGAAGAACATGATGATATTCTCCTATGCTTCAGATACCCACCGCTCCTTGACAATAATACCGGTTTTGAATACGATATAAGGATCAATGAAGCCAACACTGGTGTCTTGTATTCTTTAGAGCTCTGACATCTGGAATCTGTATATAAATATAAGTTACATGTGAGGATAATTATATACATGTACGCATGGAAGTGAGTTTATTAAATAAAAGTAAGAATCACTTACAAACAAAAGGAGCTAATGATTGATTTGTCCAGAGCGTCCAAGTGGAATAGTTGATGCAATTCTTCGAAACTAATATGTAAGATGTCATCGCCATAGAAGTAATGATGGTCTCTAAATCTGACAAAGATCCACTGCTCACCCCTACCACACGCCTGTATGTACCACTTGTTGAGCAAGTACATTTATGTACCCAATTCATTCAGAGCCGCAGGGTTGTATAGACTTTTGCCATATTTATAAGTCTTCCAGGTATCAACTTCCAGGTTCTGGATTGGAGCTTTGCCCATCAATTGATCCAAGGTTAAACCAGTATCTTTAAAAAAAGCATTAAGGGCTTGAACTGACACTTCTTTAGAGTTGTCTGGTCGATAGACTTCTATGTTGGAACCATATTCATTAGCAACAACAAAATTTTGTATTGGTTGCTTCTGTTGTCCGAGCTATGGGACATCCTTCCCTGATGCTCATTTCCTTTTCTTATCTGCATCATGTGACTTCATGAGGGAGCGTTCATAGTCTGATAGTGGCGAAGGCTTATGAAGTTCAATCATCTTTTTCTTGTGAGCATCGATCTTCTGCCTCAGCACCTCTCATGGTAGGTAAAAGTACGGCTTCTCCTTAAGCTTCGCTTGACTCTTGTTTTTGGTATCTATAAAAAAATCTTTCACTTTTTTGTCTTCTTCAGCTGCTATTTGCTCATCAGTCTTTTCAGGAAGTATTTCTTGAGAAATAACTCTTTTTCTTAGGGTCTTCTTTGCCGCCGGGACCTTAGACGTCTTTGTAGTGCGTCGCTGTGGAGGGGGTGGGGGCGGTGTTGGAGACCGGCGTGGAGGCGATGTGGCCGGTGTTGGTGGAGACGGGCGTGGAGGTGGTGGGCCGGTGTAGGAGTTGGAGATCGTTGTGGAGGCGATGGGGCCGGTGTAGGAGTTAGCGATCGCCGTGGGGATGAAGTCGTCTCGCCCCCCGCGACGCTGTGATAAGATGGGGAATGAATGATTAGGCTAGGCTAGGGGGAGACCCTGCTATAAAAACAAGTTGTGTGTCAATTATTTTTGAAGCCAATAGAAAATTAATGGAAAATAATATTTCATTCACTTTCATTCGTACCTAGGGTGAGGTAGGGGAAGCGGTGGTGCCCCAGGAATGATGATGAAGTGTTTGCGCCATTGAATAAATGTCTTCTCTACTTCTCCTAGTGTCTTCTCCCCATCACCGCCTTCAATGTCAAGAGGAACATTGCTATAACCTTTAAGCACTCTATCGACCGAGACGCTAGCATATCCAGGTTGAATAACTAGCCCATGGATTCTTGGTGTCTTCGTTCGGTCTATTGGAGATACAACCCCGACAGCCACCATGATTGATGCATTATTACTATCTGGAATGTGCAGCTCACATGTTGTTAGAGGCTTGGTAATGTCATCAATAGGGAAGCACATCCTAGCGTCGTCTTGAATAACTAGCAGCTCTGTAGAAGCACAACTGCTTTTCATCTGACCAATGGGGCTAATGGTGACTCCTGATGTTGATTGCGATTGCATTTGACTCATTGCTAGCTGCACTTGCCTCTTGATCTCCTCCTGCATTCTTGCCTCAAGAGATTTTTCTCGTTCACGTGATTCAAGCAATGCTTGTCGTGACTCATCAACAAATTGCTCCAATGTACGGATTCGTTCTGCCTCCTCATCCTTCTTTCTCTAGCGGCTTCTGTAGGTATCCTTGTCTGCTGGGAATGCGTGTAGCCACGGAACCGCCCCATAGCCTCTTGTTTGACCACCGTGTTTGGGGTTCTCTAGGGTATATGTCAATTCATCCTTCTCTCTGTTGGGCTTGAAAACACCACTATCAGCTTCTTCCCTAGCATGAGCTAGTCTCTGTGTTGCTCTCTCAATTTTTTGGCTGAAAATTAGCTTGCTAGTGTCTGGGTCTAGGCTTCCCCCATGAGCGTAGAATCAATTCTTCACGCGTTGAGGCTAGTTCTTCTCTATTGTTTTAGGTATGATTCCCTTGGTAGTAATCTCTGCTTCTAGGTTCTGCCACTTGGGAATATCACTCCTATAACCACCTGATCCCATGCGATGATGGTATTGCTTTTGTCGGGCATTCTGCCGATTCCTCATCACACGTTCCTCACTGTCTTGAGATGTCTTGTATTCTACGAAGGCATTCTAATGGGACTCCAACTTGACAAACGCCTTAGCATTGAAATTCGGCGTAGCATTCTTCAAGATAAACTTTTTATACAATGTCTTCTTCCAACTCTGAAACAATGTTGCCATCTTTTTCATTGTCCAATCCCTCACTAGCTCCTTCAGAGCATCATCTGCTTGTAATGTGAAATGCTGAGTGATATCTCTCCAAGCTAGGTTCTTGTCACGATCAGATACAAAACTAACATTAGAAGCGGATATCTTCTGCTTCCATTCACGAGCACTAACTGGGATTCTATCCCTTACAATGAACCCACATTGATTGACATATGTCTGAGCATGTGGTCCCAATGGTTTACCGGTGTCGGTGTTGAATTCTGATATTATGAAACGGCCCTCTAATGGCTTTTTTGGCCCTCGGACTTTCCTACTTTTGTCGGTAGTTGATGTAGATCCAGAGACCGGCTACATGAGTAGAAACACAACGATTAACAACAAATATACGTATGCATGCATCTATAAGAGATGATAGATAATCGAATATACCTTGCCAGTATTTTCTTACGCGACAATTTGTTGATCTTCATCCACCGGCATATTCAGGATATCCTCATAATCAGCAAAATACTGACTCGTGTCATCTACATCTACATTGGTGCCGGCATTGATAATATTTGCCATTATGTCATCACTCAAGTTATCATCCGGAGCAGCCATTTGTATCTTCAAGATAACACATAGATAGAATTACTATGGTACATAACATAAGTACATGTGATAACACATATAGAATTACTAAATCCAATTAAATATAATAACACATAATATTTCATAAGGATAAACAATAATAAGGTATAGACTTTGGAATCGAATCAAAAACACTTTCGGTCCAAAAATATGGAAATAAGTACATGTATATATATACACATAGAATGATACAATATATTTTCTCTCTCTCTCAACACATAGAAATAAGTGCATATGTCTATATCTCTAGATATGCATGTGATACACATAGAATGTCTCTCTAGATACAATTTTCTCTCTCTCTCAACACATGAAAATAAGTACATGTATATATACATATAGAAATAACTAAGTACATATGTATACATATAGAATCTCTCTCTAGATATAATATATATAGAGAGATAGAATATATAATTACTAAATCCAATTAAATAAATCTAATATGAAATTAGATAAACTAGTAATAGATAATACATTTTAATCTAACATATATCAAAAACTATAATAAAAAACTATCTAAATAAAATACTAATTAAATTTTAATACATTTAATCTAATATATCAAAAACTATCTAAAAAATAACTAAAAACTAACAATAAACTACTAATTAAAATTTAATACATTTTAATCTAACATACAGCCAAGACTTTATAAAAAAATCTAAAAAACATGGCCGATCGAGAGCATGCAGCAGATCAAGTGTACTCGACGGAGGCCGTACGGTGGGCGCGCGGGAAGCGTCGGCGACGGAGGGTGGGGTCGGGTGCGGCGGCGGAGACGGGATACGGCGTTGTGGGCCGGGAGAATGGCGCGGCCGGGTGGGAGTAGACGACGGCGGCGTGGCAGAGACGAGCTCGACGACAGCGGATGGCGCGGCCAGGCGGGGCTGAGCGATGGAGGTGAGATCGAAGATGAACAGAACATACGTTCGATATATATAGGCCGGGACCCGGGACTAAAGGGTTGGACCTTTAGTCACGGCTGGTTTTACCAGTCGGGACTAAATGTCCTTTAGTCCCGGCTGGTGTTACCAGCCGGGACTAAAAGTATTTTTGGGTGGGCACCGAAATTGCCGCCCACCCTTTAGTCCCGATTCTTGGTCTGGGCCGGGACTGAAGACCTGAAAATTTTGGCAACCCGCCAGCGTAATTGGAAAGGCCTGGGATTTTGATTTTGTTTAATACTAGGTTAATCAATTAATTCCATAGCAACTTCAATACTTTGCAATATTTATTTTAAAAAATACTATAGATTAACTAAATATTTATTGTAAATAGGAAAATTTTGTAACCTAAAGTTTTAAATTTCTTTTATGAATATAGAATATAAATGTTACTAATACTAAGTATTTTGTTAATGCAAATATATATTTGTAACTTAAAATTAATAAAACTAATATTATTAGATAGGAAATTTATTATCACATTATTGTAACGTCAATGTTTCAATTTTGTCTCGGTTTTTAACCAAAATTGACAGGAAATTTTTGTTGAACCTATAAAAATAAAGAAAATGTAGTATTTTTTGTTTTACAACTTTTTCAAATGAAAAATGGCCTATATAAGGATTGTAGATATTGATGAGCTTAACAAACTTGGTAGTCAAAACTTTTCAATTTGAGACAATCTAGGGTTTTGAAAACTAGTTTGTAGGCGTCGAAATTTAAAAATCACAAATTTGAACTGTTCAAAATTTCTCAAATGGAAAGTTGACCAAAACAACAATTGTATATCTTTTTGAGTTTAACAAACTTGGTATTCAAAACTTTTCAATTTGAAGTCATTTAGAGTTCATAATACTAGAGTCAAAGTGTTGTTTTTTGACCAAATTTGACTTGGTCAAACTTGCTCAAATGAGACACTAAATGACCTCAGATGAAAAAACTCTGAATACCAAGTTTGATCATCTCAGCAAGATCTACAATTGTTACATAGCTCATTTTCCCATTTGAAAATTTTTTATCAAACACTAGTCACAACTTCTTGAATCTCATATAGACTTTCTAAAACTATGTCACACACTTGTGAAATTTAAACTACATTTTGTTCAAGCTTTCTCAAATGAAAAAATGGCCTATATAAGGATTGTAGATATTGATGAGCTTAACAAACTTATTATTCAAAACTTTTCAATTTGAGACAATCTAGGGTTTTGAAAACTAGTTTGTAGGCATCAAAATTTAAAAATCATAAATTTGAACCATCGAAACTTTCTCAAATGGAAAGTTGACCAAAACAACAATTGTAGATATTTTTGAGTTTAACAAACTTGGTATTCAAAACTTTTCAATTTGAAGTCATTTAGAGTTTATAATACTAGAGTCAAAGTTTTGTTTTTTTATTTGACCAAATTTGACTTGGTCAAACTTGCTCAAATGAGACGCTAAATGACCTTAGATGAAAAAACTCTAAATACCAAGTTTGATCATCTCAGCAAGATCTACAATTGTTACATAGCTCATTTTCCCATTTGAGAAATTTTTATTAAACACTAGTCACAACTTCCTGAATCTCATATAGACTTTCTAAAACTATATCACACACTTGTAAAATTTGAACTACATTTTGTTCAAGCTTTCTCAAATGAAAAATGGCCTATATAAGGATTATAGATATTGATGAGCTTAACAAACTTGGTATTCAAAACTTTTTAATTTGAGACAATATAGGGTCCCGAAAACTAGTTTGTAGGCGTCGAAATTTAAAAATCACAAATTTGAACCGTCCAAACTTTCTCAAATGGAAAGTTGACCAAAACAACAATTGTAGATCTTTTTGAATTTAACAAACTTGGTATTCAAAACTTTTCAATTTAAAGTCATTTAGAGTTCATAATACTAGAGTCAAAGTGTTATTTTTTATTTGACCAAATTTGACTTGGTCAAACTTGCTCAAATGAGACACTAAATGACCTCAGATGAAAAAACTCTGAATAACAAGTTTGATCATCTCAGCAAAATCTACAATTGTTACATAGCTCATTTTCCCATTTGAGAAATTTTTATCAAACACTAGTCACAACTTCTTGAATCTCATAGATTTTCTAAAACTATGTCACACACTTGTGAAATTTGAACTATATTTTGTTCAAGCTTTCTCAAATGAAAAAATGGCCTATATAAGGATTGTAGATATTGATGAGCTTAACAAACTTGGTATTCAAAACTTTTCAATTTGAGACAATCTAGGGTCCCGAAAACTAGTTTGTAGGCGTTGAAATTTAAAAATCATAAATTTGAACCGTCCAAACTTTCTCAAATAGAAAGTTGACCAAAACAACAATTGTGAAGTCATAACATATTACATAATATCCGTCTCTAAAACATAATATATTAAACATGCATCGTTGTATCATGCGGGTACAACAGTGAATTTCTTCTTGACGTATGACCCTTGGTTATGATCTTATCGTAACCATGGAGTGTCTTCATCATTTAACATGATGCTTGGATCTTTCTTCACTATGAAGGGTGGAATTCAGACATTTCTTTCATAATCTTCTGACATGTCTGACTTGTCTTCAATTCCCACTATATTTATTTTCCTAGAAAGAACTATGTGGCGCTTTGGCTCATTGATCATTGAGTTGATGTCTTCGTTTTTTCCTCTCTTTGATTTTGTAGACATGTCTTTCACATAGAACACCTGACTCATATCGGTAGCAAGGACGAATGGTTCATCTTTGTACCCAATATTGATGAGATCCACTGTTGTTATTCCATACTCTTTGTCGACTGTTACCCCTCCTCCAGTCAGCTTCACCCATTGGCACCGGAACAAAGGGACTTTAAAATTAGGTGCGTAGTCTAGTTCCCATATATCTTCTATGCGGCCATAATATGTTTGTATATTCCCATTTGGATCTGTGCCATCTATGCGAACACCACTATTTTGATTGGTGCTCCTTTTATCTTGGACAACTGTGTAAAATATATTCCCATTTATCTCATACCCTTGGTACATGAGGATATGCCATGATGGTTGCCTAGCCAACAAATACAGTTGCTCATCAATATTGTCATCGCCTTGAGGTTCAATAAATTCCCAAATGCCTTGTCGGATATACCATTCTTTGTCTTCCACTGTAGCAATTCCAGTGTTGTACCCAGCTTTTTTTGCCCCTCTTCTGCCGTCGGGTATAGCAACTTCCTATGATCCTTAAGCATGCACTCGAACTTAACTTTCTCTTTTTCACTTTCCAATTCTTGTTGTGCATCACGAATGGCATCACCAAGAGCATCACCGAGATCATCTTCTACCGCTGCCTCTTCTTCATCTCCCCCATTGTAGTATCATCAAAGGCACCATACTGAGCAATAATGTCATCAATGTCTAAATCTTCTCCTTCACCTTCTTCCATCATGACCCTACTTTCTCCATGCTTAGTCCAACATATATAGTTTGACATGAAACCTGACTTAAGCAAATGTGAATGAAGACTCATTGAGCTTGAATATTCCTTTAAATTCTTACATAGGGCACATGGACAGCACATGAAACTATCCTGCTTATTTGCCTCGGCCACACCTAAAAAATAGTGCAAGCCCTCAATAAAGTCTTGGGAGCGGCGATCGGCATTGTACATCCAATGGCGTGACATAATCTGTATTATATAACAAATTATGAAAACCTTGAACATAATTAAGTATTTTATTACACAACATAAATGACACACACACGGTTGATTAATTAACTAAGCCTGGCTACAACGTAAGCAATCCCAACTATCACTAAACAAACTAAAACTACAATGCACTTCAGTAACATAATTATTTCGTGATCGTACGCAACTAAAACAGACAAATCATTCTTCTGTTGAATATCAATAAGCTTCTCCTGCTGGCTCACTGACTCATCAACAGCAGCCACTACCTCAAGCGCACCCAAATTCTGCACGTATGTAGCATAATCTTCCTCCTAGTACCAACCATCGCATCCATTGCCCTCCCACTAAAATTAAAGCCAAAAAATATTTAGTCAAAAATATTCAAGAAAAGCAGGTCAATTAGCCATAATTATAAAATGCGTAAGAAACTCACATCACAATCCGAGCACTTGTAGAAAACACGACCCTTGTTGGGTCCCTATCTCTTGACTCGGTACTCCATCAAAATCTTCTACTTACACTTGCCGCAGATAATGAGAGGGAGTTCTGGCCTCAGTCGTTTCGCAACCGAACGAGAGGCCGAGGATCCGGTACTAGTTGTCATCTACTTTCTATACTTATTTTTGCAAACTAGTGTAAATTTCATATTTTCTAAAATGATATATTTAAATAAAACTAGTACGGATTTCACATGTTTCAATAAATAACCATCCGTACTAGTTGACCTTGCTTACGTGATCATCTCGGCCAGCATTTCTCCTCCGGACGGCACCATACTTGGCCAAGGAAGAGCTCCGATTCTACGAGAAAGGGAACATGGTCTTCCATGACTATTGCCGCTCTCTCTCGTAGAATCAAAGTTCCTCCTTGACGTCCGTTACCGCTCGGCAGAGAACATGTTGGCCGAGCTGAACACGGTCTGCAAGTTCAACTAGTACGGATTTTTTATAATTTTCTAACTATTTACTAAGTTTTTCATTTCATGGAAAATTTAATTCTAAAAAAGGCATGATTTCTAAGTAGTTCATTTCATGGAAAAAATAATTCTAAGTGACCTGCTCGATATCGGCGAGCTCACAGATGTTTAGGTTGCCGAGGATAGTAACATTTGTAGATGACATTTATAGGTCTGAAGTTATCAAATATCCATCAAATTATAGCTCAAAAACATGTTTCAATAAAATAACTATCCGTACTAGTTGACCTTGCTTACGTGATCATCTCGATGAGTATTTCTCCATCGGACGGCACCGTACTTGGCCAAGGAAGAGCTCCGATTCTACGAGAAAGGGAACACGGTCTTCCACGACCGTTGCCGCTCTCCCTCGTAGAATCAAAGCTCCTCCTTGACGTCCGTTACCGCTCGACAGAGAACATGCTCGCCGACCTGAACACGGTCCGCAAGTTCAACTAGTACGGATTTTCTACAATTTTCTAACTATTTTCTAAGTTTTTCATTTCATGGAAAATTTAATTCTAAAAAATAAAAGGCATGATTTCTAAGTATTTCATTTCATGGAAAAAATAATTCTAAGTGACCTGCTCGATATCGGCGAGCTCATGGGCGTTTAGGTTGCCGATGATAGTAACATTTGTAGATGACATTTGTAGGTCTGAAGTTATCAAATATCCATCAAATTATAGCTCAAAAACATATTTCAATAAATAACCATCCGTACTAGTTGACCTTGCTTACGTGATCATGTCGGCGAGCATTTCTCCACCGGACGGCACCGTACTTGGCTAAGGAAGAGCTCTGATTCTACGAGAAAGGGAACACGGTCTTCCATGACCGTTGTCGCTCTCCCTCGTAGAATCAAAGCTCCTCCTTGACGTCCGTTACCGCTCAGCAGAGAACATGCTCGCCGAGATGAACACGGTCTGCAAGTTCAACTAGTACGGATTTTCTACAATTTTCTAACTATTTTCTAAGTTTTTCATTTCATGGAAAATTTAATTCTAAGATCATGTAAGCCATAGAGGACGAGGATGGCGCGTGCTCCAGTGAGGACGAGCGAGGCGTGATTTTGATGAACTAATTTAACTTTTGTTTATCCAAACATATATGCAAATCATCATGTGATTTTGAACTAAAAATGACATATAAAATCATAATAAAGTCCAACATATAAAGTTACACATGCATCTATATTGCAAAATGAGATAAGCTACTGATAAAACATAAGAGGATTAAGTTTGTTACCTCCAAAATCGAAGAGCAACACCAATGGAGGGGGAGAGAGCAAGAACAATAGCAAGCTGAAGAACAGAGGCAGTGAGTTTGAATGGAATGGCTTGGGCTCGGGGAGGAAGAAATGAGCTGAATTATAGGTCGGGATGATTAGTCCCGGTTAGGGGTCCAAACCAGGATTAAAGATTAATCTTTATTCCCGGGGCATCACCCAAACCGAAACTAAAAGCTTTAGTCCCGGTTGGTATTACAAACTGGGACTAAAGGTAAACCTTTAGTCCCGGATGGTAATACCAGCCGGGACTAAAGATCCCTACCCCGCGGACGACCGTTGGGCAGAGACCTTTAGTCCCGGTTGCCAATCGAGACTAAAGGGTCCTTTAGTCCCGGAGGCAAAAAAATGCCGAGGCTAATGCCAAATTGGGACATCGTTCTAAAGTCCGTTCTCTAGTAGTGATGCCTTGGTTGGGATGTGATGCTTCCTTTTCCAAGCTTATATAGAGGTAGATGGATGAAGCAAATGTGGTTAATAATTAATTAGTGATGTCATGCTTCTCTCTCTGTTTAGGAGATATCATTAATTGGTCGCTATTAAATTAATGTCTTACAACACTGCTTTACGTATTGGCAACTAACTAACTATTGTGTGATATTTGTGTGTATTAAGCCGACTAGCTTATGTACAAGTAAATGGATGAAGCAAATGCGGCTAATAATTAATTAGTGTTTTCATGCTTCCTTCTCTGTTCAGGAGATATCATTAATTGGCCGCTATGAAATTGTTGCCTTACAACACTGCCTTACAACACTGCTTTACGTTTTGGCAACTAATTAACTATTGTGTGATATTTGTGTGTATTAAGCCGACTAGCTTATGTAGAAGTAAATGGATGAAGCAAATGTGGCTAATAATTAATTAGTGTTGTCATCACTATTACAAAAATGATTTTTAGCAACGGATTTTTTTTATAGGGGCGGCTCCAGTACCAATCACCCCTACAGTGGGTGAGCTAGGGCCCCTTGATTCCAGCCGCCCCTATAAATATAACAGTAGGGGCGGCTGGTGATATGAGCCGCCCCCTACAAATAGGGTAGATTTGTAGGGGCGGCTCACTCACCAGCCACCCCTACTGTTCGATTTATAGGGACGGCTCAATCACCAGCCGCCCCTACAAATGCACGCTGTATAAATGGTTGTAGCCCCATTCTTCATCCTCGGGTCACCCACTCTAACCCGTGAAAAAAGGTAAGGAGGCCTTGGGCACCTCCTAAAAATTGCTCTACTAAGGGGGGAAAGTTTTGATCTCAAATCCTTTAGTGGAGAGGTTGTAGAAGGTAAGAAAATACTATTCCACACTTTTTTGAAGTTTTAATGGTTGGTTAGTGAGTAATTAGCAGTTTTGCTTTTCTCTCTCTTCTATGGTGATTGAGCTACTTATGAAGCCAATTAGACCCAAGTTTTGAATGTGCTAGGGTAAATTAGGTAGGGGAACAAGATCATACCCTTATTTGGTCAATGTTTCTTGATTTTAGTGAACAATTAGTTAGTTTTATGGATGTTTCATGTGCATGTAGATCTAGATCTAGGGTTTGATTTTTTTATTAATTTTGTTTTTATAAATTTATATTTGATGAAATTGGACTAGGGTTTGCATGAAAGATGTTGGGTAAAATATAATTATTGCTAATTGTTGTCTTTGAAATTGTTTATTGTAATCAACAAATATGTATTTTAATTATTTATGGATAAATGGGCATTAATTAATTTTCCTCTACCATGGTGTGTTTGTATGCTTCATGTAATTATATTTGATTTATATTCATATATATCTGAAGTATATACAATTATTCTCTTGTAATTATTAATTTGATTTATTTTTATATATATCTGAATAAGTAGTCCTTTAATGTTTGTTTTGTTGTTGTTGTAAAAGAGGGGGTATATGAACTCTTGGATGTATGGTTCATTAAGGTTCAAGACAGGTTTCTGTGAAGAGGTGGATAAATTTATTGAAGCCATAGAGAAGCATGCAACGACATTG
The DNA here is from genome assembly GCF_019320115.1 of Miscanthus floridulus. Classification (NCBI taxonomy): domain Eukaryota; kingdom Viridiplantae; phylum Streptophyta; class Magnoliopsida; order Poales; family Poaceae; genus Miscanthus; species Miscanthus floridulus. The sequence continues at coordinate 125,715,413 of NC_089586.1, read as the reverse complement.
ACAGAGAATAAGGATACAATTATTTATCCTTGTAAAGATTGTAAGAACCATATGGCATGGATAGATGTGAGTATCATCAGATCACATTTGATTATGCGAGGATTTGTTGAGGACTACATAGTGTGGATTCATCATGGTGAAATAGTTATTGTTAACGACGAGGATGAGGAGGAATACGACGACAAAACCCTAGAATCTCTGTCCCAATATTCAGCAGAGCTTGATGCACGAATGGATCCCGAGTTCGACAATGAACAAGCTGGTGATGCTGGTGGTTGGGATGGTAACAACGAAGGTGGTGCCAGTAATGATGGTGGAGCATGTGTCGGGGATGAAGATGATTTGGAGGACATGATTCGAGCCCTTGGACCAGAGATTTTACTAAAGAGCCTGAAAGGTCTAGAAAATTTAGAAAGGATGAAAAAAGCATCGAAAGAGACTGTGTGTGGTGTTGAAAAGGGCTGTCCAACACATTGGACATTGCTACGTTTTATGCTTGAGCTACTCATCCTAAAGGCTAAGTACGGCTGGTCAGACTATAGTTTCAATGATCTATTGCGTCTCCTATCATGGGCGCTGCCACAACCAAACTCAGTTCCCGCCAACACATACCAAGCGAAGAAGGTCATAAGTCCATTGACAATGGGGTTGAAAAATCCATGCATGCCCCAACCACTATATCCTTTTTCATGACAAAACATTCAAGTCACTAGATAAATGTCCCTGGTATGGGGCCAGCCGGTACAAGAACAATGACTTTTATGGTGGGAATGAAGCCTCCACGGGAAAAAAGAGGAATAAGAAGGGTACAAAAAAGGTGGTACAAGAATCTCACCCCCCAGAGGACACTCCATTAGGCAACGATGCAAAGCAGAGAAGAATTTCTACCTTGGTAATGTGGTACCTGCCAGTGACCAACCGCTTGAGACATATCTTCCTAAACCCTAAAGAAGCCACACTTATGACATGGTGGGATGATGAGCACAAGGTGGATGATGATAAGATTGCACACCCGGTTGATTGTAGTCAGTGGCAAAGGATCAATGAGAAGCACAAGTAATTTAGCGATGACCCAAGGAATATACGGTTTGGCTTGAGCACCGATGGAATGAATCCCTTCAGTGAGAGGATGAGCGACCACAACACTTGGCTAGTGATCTTGACCATGTACAACATCCCAACGTGGTTGTGTCAGAAGAGAAAGTACCTTCTCCTCACTATTCTTATTTCTGGCCCTAAACAACTAGGCATTGATATAGATGTGTTCCTCGAGCCTTTAATGTAAGAAATGGAGAGGCTATAGAGGCATGGAGAGCCAATGTACGATGCGTTCCGAAAGGAGGACTTCATATGTAGAGCAATAATATTTGTTACTACCAATGATTACCCCACGCTGTTTGCTTTGTCTAGACAGATCAAAGGGAAGACGGGATGCTTGGTTTGCTTGGATGGTACTACATGGGTGTTCCTGGAGGCATCCAAGAAGATAGTTTATCTAAGGAACCAACACTTTTTAAAGACAAGTCACAAGTACTATAGCAAATTGTTCTCTAGATTTTATAACAACACTCTAGAGATTAAACCCCCTCCGGAGAGACGTCATAACAGAGAACACGTGTACAGAATGGTAAAAAACATATGTGTTGTCTATGGAAAGAAGAATCTAGATGGGACGAACAGAGAGGTGTACCTTTTAAGAAACAATCGATCTTCTTTCAGTATCTGCCTTATTGGCTAGACTTGGAGGTCTCCCATGCCATTGATGCTATGCACATGCAGAAGAATATCTTTGAGAGTCTCATTGCTACCTTGATGGACATAGGCAAGTCAAAGGATGGTCTAAAATCACAGAAAGACATGGTGGAGCTAAACGTGATGCCACAGCTTCACCCGGTACCTAAGGCAAATGGAAAATACACTCTACCTACGGCATGCTTCAACCTAACACCAGAAGAGAAGAGAGCTATATGCACTTTCCTGAGAGGGGTCAAAGTCCCGACTGAGTTTTCAGCGAATGTGAAGAAGCTAGTGTCGATGAAGGACTTGTCAATAACACACTACAAGGCTCATGATTGTCATGTGATGTTGACAATGTTTCTACCTATTGCAATTAGGGTTATAAAGCTAGAGTTCTTGAAAATGGCCATCACCCACATGTGCTACTTCTTTTTAAAGATCTCATAGAAGACGATTGGCAAGCAAGAGCTGAGTGACCTACATGAATTTGTGGTGGAGACAAAACCAACTAGAGATGTGTTTACCTCCTGCTTTTTTTTGATATAATACCACATCTCATGATTCACATGGTTCATCAGATACAAGGGCTGGGCCCTTGCTACTTGCATAAAATGTGGTCATATGAGCGGTTTATGTCGGTTCTAAGTCGATACGTGCATAATCAAGCATGCCCAGAGGGCTCCATGATAGAAGGTTACAGTACTAAAGAAGTTGTCTAGTGCTGTCAAGAGTACCTAAAAGTACAGAAAGGGATTGGTAAACCTAATTCTCATCACAAGGGTAGGCTAGCTGGGAAGGGCACCAGTGGTAGAAAAGTGTTCATCGACCATGATTACAAAGAGGTGAGTCGGGCGCATTACAGTGTCTTGCAGAGTACAAACTGATGCAACCATACATTAATGAACACTTGGCTATCATTAAGGCAGAGAGAAATGGTCATTCAGATGATTGGATCATGAAATAGCACAAGCAATGACTAACTACATTGTTGAAGGACCAAAACATACCGCCTGAAGAAATAATAGACTCTATTACCATCAGTAGGTTGGCGGAGGGGCTATCGAGACAAGTGACATCTTGAAAAGCTTATGACATCAATGGGTATACGTACTATACCCACGCAAAGGATAGTAAATGTGTGAACCAAAACAACAGTGTTCGAATAGAAGCTCTTGATGGAGTGGGGCGAAAGATCCAATACTTTTGCATCATTGAAGAGATATGGGAACTTGACTATGGAAGGGATATAATGGTGGCCCTATTTTGATACCACTAGATCAAACAACACCAACTAATTAAGATCGGATTGAGAGTCCTAGACCTCGAGAATCTAGGCTACCAAGATGACCCTTGGGTGCTCGCTTCACGTGTCACACAAGTTTTCTATATGCCTGACCCATAAAGTAATCTCCCCCCGAAGAAAAAGACAAAGCACATGGTTGCCTCAGGGAAACAACACATTATCGGAGTTGATGATGTGGACGATGTTGAAGCTTACAATAACTATGATGAGATGCCGCTATTCATAGACTTTCCTAAGAAGATCAGTGTTGTGGAAAAGAACCTGCCCAAAGATATATTGCCATAGGAACGAAAATGTATTAAGGGAAAAGTCGTTACAGTGGGCTAGCTAGTTGTTGAACGTGGAGTGTTTGTGTATGTGTGTGTATTTGTAAGACTTCATTTATGCATGCGTGTGAGAGTATATATTTATGTATATGTGTGAAACTATATATTTATGTATGTGTGTGAGACTATTTTATGCATGTGTGTAAGACTACCCTTTGCAACATCCAAATGAATCTATTTCAACATCCACCCTATTACTAATAAAACTTTATGAAATCTGTTAACACTTTATGAAATGAAGAAATGACCAAAATAAAAGTTGGAGATCTTAACGAGTTATACAACTTTTATATTCTTCACATTTACAGCTGAAATCATTTAGTGGTTGAAAATAAGGTTTGAAGTTGTCATTTTCTGAAATTCATATTTTGAATTGTCCAAAATTAGTGACAAAGATAGATGGCTAGACTAAAATGATAGAGCATGATTTTAAAAATTTTTAGAAAAAAAAACCATCACATTTGGAGTTAGTATGAGGGAGAAAAACTAGTTATAAGTTTCAGCCACAGATTAAAAAGAGAAATCACACTTGTTCATCATTGATCATCATGAATAGTTGTAATTTTTCTTTTTAATCTCTGGATAAAATTTGTAACTAGTCTTTCTCCCTCATACTAACTCCAAATGTGATGATTTTTCCTAAAATGTTCTAAAATCATTCCCTATCAAGTTACTGTGTTGATTTGGTCATTCTTTTCGTTTGACAAAGTTTGAGCAATTCAAATTTTTAAATTTAAAAAATGATAAGTTCTAACAAGATTTTGAAATACCAAATGATTTCAGCTGAAAAAGTGATGAATACCAAAGTTGTATAACTCATCAAGATCTAAAACTTTTGTTTTGATCATTTCTTCATCTGACAAAATGATAGTAAATATTGTTCATAAATCAACATGTCTCTCGTATAGTTTATGAAACTATAAGTGACATGTGGATTTGTGAACAATGTTTACTGACACTTTGTTAAATAAAGAAATGATCAAAATAAAAGTTGTAGATAGTGATGAGTTTAACAACTTTTATGATCATGACTTTTATAGTTCAAATCATTTAAAGTTTCAAAATCTTGTTTGAAGTTATCATTTATTAAAATTCAAAATTTGAACTATTCAAATTTAGTCAAATGAAAAGATGATCAAAATAAAAGTTGTAGATAGTAATGTATTCAACAACTTTTATGTTCATGGCTTTCTTATTTGAAATCATTTAAGGTTTCAAAATCTTGTTTGAAGTTGCCATTTATTGAAATTCAAAATTTGAACTTTTCAAATTTTGTCAAATGAAAAGATGACCAAAATATAAGTTGTACATCTTGATGAGTTCTACAACTTTGATGTTTACAAAATTTTAATTTAAGGTCATTTAGTGTCCTAAAATTCTATTAGTTGTTTTGAAATTCAAATTTTAAAATTTTAAAATATTATTTTTGTAAAGGAGAAAATATAAAATTATATCTATAAATATAATAAAATTATTTATAAATACATATATTTATATATATAGAATAATAAAAAAACTAATATATAAATTTATATTGCGTTCTTTATATATGAATGAATTACAGAATTATTAATTATAATAAATTGAAAAATATTTGTAAGGGTGGCTAACTCAGGAACCGCCCCTAAAAATCGATTTGTTGGGGCGGCTAACTCAAGAGCCGCCCCTACAAATGCCCTCCAGTATATAAGCAAGAGCCACGGGCGGCTATCTCAGGGGCGCTATTCTTCCTTTCAGACGCTTTCAGGCTACCAAACCCACCGCTGCCACCACCATGCGCGCTTCCTCTCACCTCCGCCGACCCGTGCGCGCCCGGCCACGTGCTTCAACTCACCACCGCTCCGTTCGCCGCTGGGACCCGCTGTGGAACCCTAGCAGCTGGGACCCGCTGTGAAACCCTAGCCGGGCGACGTCGTTCCTCTACGGAACCCTAACCGCTAGGACCTACTTCGACTGCTTCCTCTATGGTGGCACACTCCACTGATTCGAGTACAGCGTCCCCATGGCCTCCCTGCTCCCATTGTTCTCCCCACGCCGCCTCTCTGCTCCCGTGCTGCGCCCCTCCTCACGCCGCTAGACACGCCACCGCCTCGGCCGAGCACACCCGACTACCGCCCACCCCTGCCCGCCCCTGCCCATGCCCGAACATCCGCTCGACTGCTGGGCGAAGGTCCCACGAGCACCCTCCTCTGCATTGCCTACTCGCTCCCACCGGGTGCCCCACGCTGGCAGGGTCCCTCCGCAGCTCCTCACCCTAAATCTTCTAAAGGTAAATACTTTATCTGAACACTTCTTTTGCGAATGTTATTGAATATTCACACATGCAATTGAAATTTATTATATTTTATATGTAGTGTTCCACCAAGGAATTTGTGTGGTTGTGGTGGTATATTTTGGTGTTGCTGGATCCTACCTTTTTTACTCTTCTTTTTTCATCTAATGAATATGTATAGAGTTATTGTTCCTTTTTTGGTAGGATCCTGTTAAAATTGGAAAATAATATGCATAGTCCTAGCCTCCTAGGTTTTATCTTGTTGGTGTATCTCATCCAGTTTGCTGTGCACATATGTGAAACAAGCTAACTCTTGAAGTTAGTATAAGAGGTTACACATGAGTTGAGCCTTGTAAGCCATTGCAACCTTGTAGGCTAGCCCTTTTTGTTATGAAAATGGAAGGATCACTACTTATGCATTTAAGATAAAAAGGTTAATTGTACAGGCTAGGATCAAGCAGCAGTTGCAGATGACACAACCTCTTAGACATTCTAAATCATCCTTCACTAGAGTAAGCTTCTCTTCACGATGGAGCTTGGGATTACCAAATTAGGCTGGACATAAGCATGGCTTGTTACTAAATTGATATCATAAGACTAGCCTAAATTTTTTCAGTTAACATGGACATTCTATTAAACATAGTAATAGCTATATTGTTAACTCCTTTCACTGGAGTAAGCTTTAAGTTTGGCTTGTCTTGTAATGATTTTTAATGACATAGGATATATTAGCTTCTATTTGACATGGACAACAGGAAAATACATGTGGATCTCATGTAAAAATATATGCTATTGCAGATTACCCACCCACAGACCTTGTTCGAATCATCCCGTATGAGCAAACATCATTAAGTGAAATATCCAACAGGTAAGCATCAGGCTGATCGTTTACTTCTGCCCTCCACTTTGATTCATAGTGTAAATTGTTTTATTTTCACTAGCCACCTGTTCTTAGGGTAAAGGAGGTGCCTACAAGCATTTGAAGTTTTCTAGACATCTAAAACAATCATAGTAGCTGCCGTTCATAACTAAGAAGTTATTGGTCCAAGGAACTTGTGAAAGGTAAGGTTTATTGAACCAGTTCGCGTTCATGAATGCCTGATTACCTTTGCTTAGTTCGCGTTCATGAATGCCTGATTATAGCAACTAGGATAATGGACTTTTCCTCAGGGTAGTTTTGCTATAGACAAATTAGTTGCAACCTCTTTTGTTGATGCTTATATATGTGGCTGGCATGTGAATGACTAGGATTTTTGGCCTTTTCTTAGGTTGGTTTTGCTACAGACAAATTACTTTCCACCTTTTGTATTACTGGTTGTTAAGAAGATCTTGGTGCCATACTTCCATATGTAGCTATCAGTATTATTTCTTTGATTCTTTCAATAAAAGCTCTTATTGGTTATTGGAGTTTTCCATGGGTGTGTTGCTATAAGAAAGTAAAAGCTCTAGATGTTATTAGAGTTTTCCATGGGTATGTTGCTATAAGAAAACTTGGATGCTTGCTTTATCTATGTTGGTGCGTCCTGACTGATAAAGTGATAATAGTTGTTGTGCGTGGCTCCAAGATTGCCAACAAGGGTGGTAGCCCCTTTCCTAGGTTGTTTTGCTATAGACAAGTTAGCTTTATACTTGATGCCTTGGTGCTTATCTGTGGTGATGTTAATGCAATCAACTCTACTCATAAACTGCATGTTGGTTCAATGCAACATATGTTCCCATAGTTGCATACATATATTGATATATCTTTTGGATCCGAACTCATAAACTGCATACTTGACCTATACTTGTATGACTTAGTGAAGAAAAAGTTCGCTCTTGTTAATCGGTAAGTAGAGATGATAGGACATATTGGTTTAGTCAACTACATAACTCATCCTATAAAATCAAAGGCCAATCTGACACATAGACTTGAATCGTGTTTCTTGTATCTTTGGACAACTTTTCCTTGTGTTCTATTGATTGGACTTAGCAAGAACATAATTCAGCTCTACTGTTACCCCCTTTTCTGTATGGAGTTTGACTTATATGATACATAATTTAATTTAAAAAACCCTAACATCAATAATTGCTGATTTTGGTTTGGTTTTGAACATACCTTGCTTATACAAGTTTCAACATCTAATATGTAGTCATCAAGCTTAGGGGCCCAAATGAAACAACCTACAGTTTAGACATTCATTTGCCTTTTGTGTCTATGCTTGTCTACAGTTTTTATTAATACATCTACATTTTCTAGAAGAAACTTAATGAAATGACACGAAGATCTCCTATGTAGTTCGAGGAAAAAAATGGATAAGACTACCTCATGAACAGCTTTAAGAGTTGCAAACTAGTCATATGCTGGATATTTTTTATGATTGGTGTTTGCTGCAGACTACTTTAGTTATTGTCTTTGAGCATTTTACGTAAAAATATGTAGTTCTCAAGTCACTATGATCAGTTGTGGTTGTCATTATCAAATTATCTGAACATGTCATTGGAAAACTGTCTCATGGTTTATATGTCGTGTCAGCTTGCTTCAGCTACTCTTTTGATTAATGCTCAACTAAGTTTCAATAGTTTCTAATTTTTTGGGCATAGAATTGGGCTTTCATGCTTACTTTTTATATCCAGTAGATCCAATAGTGATAGCCGAATGGGCTAGTTGCGTCAATACATTAGTGTTTACCGATAATTCTATACATAATTTGGCAAACATTATTATTAAAATTTATGGTTGGTGACTTCTTAATGGGTTCATTCCCTATAAGGGGGTCGTATTCCATCGCCATATTGGAGAAAATTCTGATTGTCTGATCTACCTATCAGGTTCGGAAGATATTAAGCATATGATGTTCATGTGTGATCGAGCAAAGTCAGTATGGTAATCCATGCCACAACTTAGACTCAACTCAGGCATATGAGGTAGCTCATATGATGATTGAATGCCCCCTTACTTATAAGCGGCTGTTGTTTTTTTGCCACCTTTCCTATCCTCTATGTTTGGGAAGCAGCAACTGCTTTTTACACCTTTTCCTCTCTATATTTGTTAAGCAGCTATTGCTTTTTTGCCAAATCTCCCCTCTCCTCTCCTCTCCTCTCCTTTGTTTTGCCGATGATGAAATTATCTAAGTCCATACCTTATATGGAATATGAGTTGATGATCAAGAACTTGTAAGGAACTTGGCATCATTAGCAGCAGCCCCTACATTATCTTCTCCTCTCTTCTCTGTTATGATGCCTTGATGCTCCAAGTTCATGATCAAATGATGATTGACATGTTTCTGAGGCCTCTAATACTGCTACTACTCGTTTTATTGATATATTGTTGTTTTATAGGACTACTTTGGTTTATGGACCGTTTTAATTTCTTATACCTTCTCGCGTACCTAAAGCACACTTTCTTGCATCTACTTCTACTCTTCTCCATGAGCTGCCAATGCTGATGCTGCTTTGTAGACCCTCCTCTACTAGTCCTACTACTTCTACTCTTCTCCTCTCCTATCCTCTACTTCTACTTCTTCTACTCCTATCCTCTCCTGTTCCTCTACTATAATTGTTTTTCTTGACATAAATTTAGGAGAAGATACGGCCGAACTCCCTTCGTCGGATCTGCCAAATAATTATGTGTATGATCTGGGCTTCCAACCAGCATTGGGGAGGGCAAATCACCCATATCCAAACATAGTAAGTAACATGTTTAAAGACACCTCTATAGATATTTTGTTCTGATATATATATATATATATAATTCTTAAATGTAGACAATTCATCCTATACCATGGTTCAGAGAGACACTCTCAAATTTTGGGGTTGATTTCCTCAATGTTGATACATTTTCTATAGATGGTCGAATCAAGCAATGTCGAATTGGCTTTTCTATTCTCGCTAGGGCGGATAACCAACAAGGTATGGTTTTATACATCGATACGATGAGCAGCGGTCAACCTCATGACACTACTGCACAAAAATATGTTGTGCAAGTATGTTTAATGGCTCTTCAAAATATTGGGTACAATATTCCTACATACTCCTCCAAGAGAATTGTTGCTTTGAATGTGGGCCTCCACCACGATATTGGACTGTTTTATGTAAAGCTTGCTGAGAACAACATGAATGATGTGGTCGGTCTCATAACTTATATCCAGATTAATTGTTATGTCTATATATATACGCATGGTTCTGATAACCATATTTTTTCAACACTTACAGATTCAGGAGAACGACGTAACATACGTAAGTTGTAGCTTTGAAGCCATTTTAAACTAGGCCATGTATCACTTGAGTCATTATAAATGGGAATATGGTGGCCCTGTTCTCATTTCAGAGGGAATCCAAGTAAAAAAATTGTGACTAGGAGTGAAGGTTCTCGACCAATGCTGATCGTCGTCAGTAGACCTTGTGAACGATCTTGTGAAGCAAGGGAGAGTGCACTAGTAAATACATTGCGCTATATCAGTGATATTTTGACATATAAAATGAATGATCTGCACTTCTCCAAGTACGTGGTACAACGTTAGAAAATTCTAGAAAGTTAAATTACTATTAGTGGTAATAATGAACTGATCGAAATTATTATGATTTGTAATGAACAAATTTAAATTATTATGTGTTTATAATGAATGGGTTTGTAATGAAGTAATTTAAATTATTATGGGTTTGTAATGCATATATCTTCTTGTCAATTAGTTGTTGATATAATGTCCTTGTGAATTATATTATATATATATATGTATATGTTCTGGTCATATTTAAATTTTTAAATTTTATTTTTTGATGTGAGAATATACTGTAGGGGTGGTTATAGAGTGAACCGCCCCTAGAAATAGGATTTATAGGGGCGGCTGGTGTTACAATCGCCCCTACAAGTTATTTTTATAGAGACGGCTGGTGTTACTAACCGCCCCTATAAATACAGTTGTAGGGCAGGCGCCCTTACAAATTAATTTGTAGGGGCGGTCTGGGAACCGCCTTTACAAATGCATGATTTGTAGCCACGCTTTGGTAGGGGCGGCTGGCCAAACCGCCCATACAAATCATCTGGAGCTGACCCTACAAAAGGTTTATGTAGTAGTGCATGCTTCTCTCTCTGTTCAGGAGATATCTTTAATTGGCTGCTATTAATTTGATGCCTTACAACACTGCTTTACGTATTGGCAACTAATTAATTTTTGTGCGATATTTGTGTATATTAAGCCGACTAGCATATGTAGATGTAGATGGATGAAGCAAATGTGGCTAATAATTAATTAGTGATGTCATGCTTCTCTCTCAGTTTACGAGATATCTTTAATTGGCCGCTATTAATTTGATGCCTTACAATACTACTTTACATATTGGCAACTAATTAACTACTGTGTGATATTTGTGTGTATTAAGCCGACTATTCATATTCCCTCCATTTCATATTACACACCATTGTAGCATTCAAATTTTTCTATAACAATATTTGTCATTCACACATTCTAAAACACTCCACCCTTCATCAATGTAGTCGCATGGCTTCTTTAATTTGAAAAGAGAAACATGATGATCTTATCTTATTATTACTAATAATAATTAGAGGCTCAACGGAGCCTCCAAGTTAATTATCACTAGACATGTTAGGAAAAAAAGATAAATCTTATAATTTCTCGTTAAGCAGAAACATCTCGCCTTTAATTTGGTGGACCAATCGTCATCGGCAACAAGAGCCATTGGATCCATTTTGTTTTATAAAAAAATATCCGTCTTTGGCATTCTGAAAAATACATTAAGTAACCCATGATTTTGCATTTAAATTGCCCACATCTTCCACTATGAAAGCTAATTCAGATAACCCCTAAATTTGTGTCTAAATTATAAACTTTTGCTATTATGAAAGATAATAGCAAGTGAGGAAGAAGAATGAGCAAGAGATGGGAAGAAAGGGGGGGCAGTAGCACCCCTAAAAACACTCAGGTTCGCGCTCCCAACGGTCAGATCTGAGCTGGACCGGAATATCTGGCTCGGGCCTAGAAAATATTTGGGCAAGCTCCTCTGGTTGCACGCACATCCGCTAGAATATCCAGGTCGGGCAGGGAAAAATCCGGGTGACCCCTCTCTGTTTGGGTGTGACCAGGCGCTCCTTTTCCAAATTTTTAAGGTGCTAACTCTCTCATAAAGTACCAAAACATTTTAGCACTTAAGTTAGCGTTTCTCAACCATATTTTCAAGATTTTTCTCAAACATCTCACCACACCACTAAGCGTAATGTATATGCAAATGAGACTCACACTTAGCGGCACTAGATAACCATTGCAATTAAAAATTTTCTCTCTTTATAGTATGGTTATCTATCCTAAACACACTCACACCCTCTATGGTGTCTTGAGTGCCAAAACAAAAATCTATTTGATACATTTGCCTTGATCATCTTGGTTTTTGTTTTTCTCTTTCTTCTTTACCAAGTTGGAGCACTTGATCTTCAAGTTTGGTCACCTCCATCATAGTGACCATCATCTAGCTCCAAGACTTTTGTGTGTACCAATCTATCTTTGCATTTCACTCATGACAAAGGTTAGTACACAGGTTTCATCAATTATCCAAAACCAAATTAGGGCTTTCACCGCATCCATCTCGTATTGTTCGAACCCACTCTCGAATCGCCACCGTGCCTGCACCGCCGCGGCATGCTCCGCCACGACCACGCTACCGGTGGCCGAAACATGGTGGCGTGCTGCACCATGCCCGAGCGCTGTCGTCTGCCTTCCTATCTCCCCATTGCCACTCACCACTCATCGCCGGGTTCTTCGAGCCGACGCAACGTGGTCCACGGTGACTGCTCCGACGCGCCGTTCTTCACCATGCCAGCCGCTTGCCTGCCGCCATCCTCCCTCTCCACTGCACCCGAGCGCTGTTTGCTGGCTACCGCAATTCCCCACCAGGTAGGCCGTGGCTGGCGGTGACACCGTGTTAAGTGTTTTTAGATGTTTCAGAGTATGTTTTCAAGTGTTTCATCTGGATATTGCGTATGTGGTAATGGCTATATATGCATGTTGCAAGTATATGTTTAAAGTGTTTCAGTTGTTTCATATGTATGTTTCAAGTGTTTTATCTGGATGTTGCATAACATGTATGTTGCAAGCGTATGTTTTAAGTGTTTCATGTGTTTCATACGTATGTTGCAAGTGTTTTATTTGTATGTTGCAAAAGTAGATTTGGGTGTTGCATGCGTTTGCAATGGCTTTCAAGTGTTTTCGGGTGTTTTGCAAGTGTTTCAGATATATGTTGCAAGTGTTTCAACTATTTTGGATATATGTTGCAAGTGTTTCATCTGGATGTTGCAAAAGGAAATCTGGTGTTGCACATGGTGCAATAGGACCACCTGCCTTAGTCTCCTGCTGCAGTTGCTGGGGCGCCGCTGGACGGGCATAGAATGTCCCTACTTGCATGCGCATGGAAAGCGTACGAGGCACAAGCAGCCTCCGCGTGTTGTAGGTCAGGTGGGCAGCGCGTGCGGTCCAGGTGGCGTGGGCCCCGAGTGGGCACACCGGTGTGTAGGCACGGGAAATGGGGTGTTGGTACTAGCGTCCGGACGTCCGGGCGCTAGCAATCCCCATTTAAAAATTCAAACGAGTATACATCTATATTTATATCTTATCTATACTTTATGTATAATATTAAAGAGTAAAAAACTTTTTGTTCTTCTATCACTCTACCTCTGTCCACATTACTCTTCTTTGTCTACAGTCCCCACCCTCACATCCAATTATTCAGATATGGCAGAACACAGGGTCACTGTTTGTTTGCAGGAGGTTAATTAGATAAGGATCACGTTTAAGCCTGACCTTGAGAAGTTTAGCGCGGCCCGTCTTGATGATTACGCCATAGCCCTGATGAGCAAGTGAGCTGTTGATTTGGCAGGCATTTCTAGGAGTAAACTTGTCACCACTATGACTTCAGAAAGAGGTCTATGAAGACTTTTGAAAAAAACGTTAACATTTGCTGGTTTTTTTGATAAAGAAACATAGTGTACATTATAAGAAATTGATCGACCGGGTGGATATTCAAGAGAATTAATTTTAATTGGTTCTAATTCGTCCACACTTGTGAACCATGGTCGACATTTTGTACAGATTGTACGACCAGAAGTCTTTTTAGATACGACTGGAAAAACCATTTGTAGAGGTGGCTATTTGGTTTGCCTCTACTTGCCTTATAAAGGTGTATAAATCGATCTCTAGAGGCTGCTGAAATCTAACATTCTTTAGATATCATTTTTAAAATTTGTAAATTGAGCCCAAAAAAAATGAATTTCAAAATTCTTAATTAATCTTATAATATAATTTTTGGGTCCAAAATAATTTCAAATGAAAAAGTAGTCAACTAAAAAGTTGTACTCCCTTCATTTCAAATTATAAGTCACTTTGACTTTTTTGTTACATCCATTTTATTACGTATCTAGATATAATAATATGTCTAGATACATAGCAAAATGGATGAACTAAAAAAGTCAAAGTGACTTATAATTTGATACGGAGGGAGTAGATCTCTTCGAGTAATATAACTTTTGTTTAGGCTGTTTCTAAAAAAAATTGAAATATTAGATTTCTAATTAAGAAAAACTTGAAACAAATTTTTTTGGGGCCTAAATGATTTCAAATGGAAAAATCAACAACTACAAAGTTATAGATTTCTTCAAGTAATACAACTTTAATATAAATTTTTTCTTCATCTGACTTGCTTTGAAGAAAATTATAAATTTTATTGTGGTGCACCTATTTTTAATTTATAGGTGGGTCAAATTGCAAACTATCTATAAAAAATCGATTTCTAAAGACAGTTGTAATTCCAAGCCGTCTCTAGACATGCCTCTAGTTCTAAAAAATTTATTTCCGAGTCAATTTTTTCAGTTTTATTAACCCGGCTGCTCTTTATTTATTGCTTTATATTTGTTGTTTCAAAAGTAAAGTTACGATTTCGAATTCTCTCTTTTTTTTCTTTTTTTAGAATTTTATTATATTGATGCTTTATCACATTGCCTTTTTTTTATGATGTAATTCATAGACCATACACATGGGAATCCTATATCTTTCTTATTCTTCTTCCTTCTATCTATCATCCCTCCTTTTATCCACATCCCTTTAGTTTTGCTTCACAGCCTAGAATCAGGTTTCTTTTGTAGAGAAAAAGAGGCGGCTGAAAAGGTTGGCTGTAGTAGTGTGTTTAACGGCAATATGATTCAATGTTTCAAGGAAGAAGGCGGGGAGCTTTGCTGCCCTTTCTATAGTCTTTTCCTTTTCCCACTTCTCTCTCTGTCTCTCTTTGCCTAGGTCCTAACTCTCTTCTATACTATTAATATAAATCTAGGCAAAACTCATGTCAGGTTTATGTTCAAAAGATTTAGCATTTCAAGGGATTTTTCTACATTATTATGTCGTGTTATATCATCTTACGATAGGTCTCGAACAAATGTCACTTTAACCTCACCAACCTAGAATGCATTGGTCCCATCAGAGTGGCTTCCACTGTCAGCGCTTGCCACAATGTTGGGAGAGAGAGAAGAGAGTCCAGACTTCTCATGGTCGTTCAAGGGAATGAGAAGGAGTTTCAATTTGCAAAGGTGGTGAAGAGATGGACATGAATCACTTTGACATTGGTTCAGAGGAGGTGATGGACCATGCTAGTAGTAGGAACAATAAAGATCATAAGAAGCAAGCACCTAGCCTCAAGAGGGTATCCTTCACGACGCCTATTACCCAGGTCATGGGGGAACATGCACCTGTTGTTGCTGATGATGGGCATCTCATCCTGCTGGGTACTACCCTCTTTTTAATGAAAGTATCTTCAGTTGTGATCCCATGCATGTTGTTCAAATCTTGCCTCTACACAACTATGCAAAATGCCCAACATCCTACTCTATTGCCTTCGTACCTTAATGCAAGCTCATGGTTAATGGAGATGCCAATACCATCTTATAAAGATTGGGAACCACCAACAGAGGAGTCAACAAAAATCCTACAAGGTGGTACGACAACACTAGTGGGTGAAGATGAGGAAGTGATGCACCCAACATGTTCTGCAGTGGAACCAATGTGCAACTTAAGGGAGGCTGTGGATGTTGCTGATGGCAAGGCATCATCGCTTGGGGCTAGTTTGGGAGGCTTACCACCTCTAGAGACTAGAATACCAAAGCTTGTTGTGGACCTAGGACACACTGATCTACATGATAACGGTTGGAAATCTGTCAATGATCAAAATGCCACCTCTTCTAGACTACAGGAGCCGGTTATCCCTAAAGTTCCTTCCAAGGTTGTTGAGATTGAGTTGGATTCCACTTTACCACAAGACCCAGCTGCGATAGCTAAGGAAATTACAATGGATGGGTTTTTTGCTTCAATTTCTAAATTTGTACCAACCCCTCTAATCCCACAACTACTAGTACCAATTCCTAAGGAGAACCCAATGATCATGAAATGGGAAACACATTCGAACCTCCTCAAACCCCACCACCACCAAGACCATCATTCTTTACCCCACAATGTAAAAGCATTAGGTTAGCAAAGAAATCCAAAACCACACAAGGAAAAGGAGCAATCCAAGTTGCAGAGGAGTTGCTTATCAAAAAGCTAGGAGACTTATCACCACCAGCAACACAAGAGGAAGTTGACCAATTTGAATTTTTTGTACGACATTTGGAGCATCCACTCACCAAGGCGAACATGGATGCCATCACGGTACTAATTGAAGTGGGGCAACAAAAAACCAAGAAGAGGGGTGTGGGAGTATGACCCCCGGTACCCGTAAGGCTCCATGTGAGTAGAGTCACTAGGGGAGGCCTAGCCCATAAGACTATTGTCGGGTACCAGTATTAGGGATACCTGAAAGAAGGAAGCTAATGGCCGCAACGCTAACTCGCCTAGATGGTCAAGAGCGTATTTTGGTCTCGCTCGACCCCGAAGGAACGAGCTTTGTGTTGCCTGACCCTGAGGGTGTAGGCTCCATGATGTCCGACCCTGAGGGTGCGGTCTCTGCCATGCCTGACACCGAGGGCATGAGCTCCATCTCACCTAATCTCGAGGGTGCATGCTCCATCACGTCTAACCGCAAGGGCACAGGCTCCGTCTCGCCCAACCCTAAGGGCACGGGCTCCATCACACCTCACCCTGAGGGTGTGGGTTCTGTCTTGCCCGACCCCTCGAGCATGGACTTCACCTCACTAGACCCCTTGAAGGGGGCTTCCACCTCACCCGATGGGGGTCCATACCCCCCAACCACTACGAGGCTAAGAGTACGAACCCTGGGTCAAACTTTTGACACCAGAAAGGGAGTAGGCGTGTCTTGACATGACCCACGACCACGATGGCCATACCTAAGGACTCACATCACCAACAGTGTTGGGCGTGCCAGCGCTATGCTACCTAATCCCCATACAACTTCCGACAAGGGTATCTGCTAACCATGTCGCCCATCAGGATAGAATGGAGCGCCACAACTGGCTGACAATGCCCACATATAGTGCCAGTGATGAACAGGGTCACGACATGGAGCCATCCTCGTCATCATCTATAGGACTGGCGTGACCCACATAAAGGAGATGAAGGGTGCCGTGACCCTAGAGGTCTTCTTCCTCCTCACTTCTCTCTCTCTCTCTTTCTCTCATGTAACCTATGCCTTCCCCTTCATCTATAAAAGGGGAAGCGGGATGCTCCACGAGGGGGACGCTGAATGGTGGAACAAGCTCAATGAGACTGAACTCTGTTCAACCCTTTCACCAGAGACATGGGACCTACTCCCTCTCTCACCCATTTGTAACCCCTACTATAAACTAGTGTTGGTAACACGAGCAGCAGCAGACTAGATGTAGGGACATTCCGCCTAAACTAGTATAAATTCTTGTGTCCTCTGAGCACACCATCTAGGCCAGACATGCAAATCACAAATTTACTAGTTGGTGATTCAAAACACCGATAGTTGGTGTGCCAAGTAGGGGCCTTTTGCGCATCTCGTCATCCACAACAGGCCACAGATGGCTGGTCATGGTGTCAGCTGGGTCCCGGGTGCCACGTGCGCTTCAGGAGCCTAGATTTTTTTGTCATCATGGAGGGAGAGCTGGCGTGGGCTCCTACCCCCGTCCAACTTCTTTGCTCCTCTGGCCTTGATGAACTATCAAGGCCCTAAAAGAGCTGTAGTTGCATGCCCCGAAGGCCCATGCCCTCAGGGGTGACTAGCTCCTCGGCTTCAATTATAGGAGGCTAGAGTGCTAGCTTGACACCTTCTTAGGACCCCACCTGTCCTGGGAGGACCTGCGCTGCCTCACCTTCTCGTTCGCCAATATCATGACGCAACTTGCCAGAGGGGAACCACTCTCCCTGGAATACCTCACCTAGAGCGCCCTGATAGCATTCTCATTCGGTCTACACAACGCCACAAGGACCAATAGTCACCTCACGACACAACGCATGCACCCATTCCCCATGGATGATGAATTCTTGGGTATGATGGACTACGTCGTGGAATCTTTCCATGACCTTCTGGAGGGAGATTCAGAGATGATCTCCGACTCTGACTCTAGTAGGGGAAGCCATCACCCCTTGTGAGAATGCTTCATGGTAGGCACCAATGAGGGACATGTCAAAAGCTTCCGCGAGGGAGGGGATACTCCTATGGATGACCCCAATGATGAGGTCGAGGGAGATGTAGGGGCCTCACCTCACCTATGGGTGGAGCAGCTGAGGGCATGGCACAAGGAGATCGAGGATGCGTGACTCTAGCTAGAGCAGGAGTGCATGGAGACCAAGCATGAGATCAAATGCCATGGAGATGGTGGCCATGCATGCGCCATCGCCCACGATGTAAACCGAAGGATCATTGAGGACAACGGAGGCCTCCTGTACTTCGCCCAGGCAAGCTAGAACATAGTTGCCGCAACGGCATTGCTCTGAGGGCTCCTGGAGCCCATGACACCCGAAGACCGTTGGGCCCATCATGAGATCTACATGTTTCTCGAGCGCGCGGCAGTACAACAGGTAGAAAGCTCAACGCATGTCTTCGGGATGACATGGCTGGGACATATCCATCCTCTAGGCACCATGCGACGGCGGGGGGCTTGCCATGGTCTCGGTGCATGAGTGTCTTCGCCCTAACCGTGACGCACGTAACACCCTGGACGCCTACAGGCACGGATGAGGGGACAAGAGATAGGAGGCTACCACGGTTACCACCCTCATCATGGCAGATGCTACGACAGTGGCGAGGACCAAAGCCTAAGCCCCAATCTGCTGGGACCTAGGCTTTTGACCGACACATCCTCAACACGGCTTTCCCGCCACGGTATCGACCACCGATCAACATCCCAAAATACTCTGGGGAAACAAACCTCGGCCTATGGCTCGAGGATTACCGGCTTGCTTGTCAAGCTAGCGGTGTGAATAGTGATTACTTCATTATCTGGAACCTTCTCTTGTTTCTGGCTGATTCAGCACAATCATGGCTAGAGCACCTTTCACCCAACCAGATTCAAAGTTGGGTGGACCTAAAGGATATCTTTGTGGGAAATTTCTAGGGCACCTACACACGCCCTAGGAACCCCTAGGATCTGAAGAATTGCCAATAGAAGTCTAGGGAAACTCTCTACAAGTACATCCAACACTTCTCTAGGCAATGCAATGAGTTGCCCGACATCGCTGATGTTGACATCATCGGAGCCTTCCTGTCTAGGACCACCTACGAGTCCTTGGTCCACAAGCTAGGACGCAAGGGCCCTCGGACCACTAAGGAGCTCCTCAACATTGTAACCAACCATGCCTTAGGTGAGGAGGCGGTCGGAGTGATTTTTGACCGCCCTAAGGGCAAAGCGAAGCAGAATGAGGATGCCGACGAGGGCGCCTCCAACCGCCTGAACAAGAAGAACAAGCAGCAACACATGAGCTCGCTCATGGCCGCTACCAAGTGGAAAGGTGGTTGAGCACCCACTGAGGGTGCTCCTAACCACTTTGAGAAGCTCCTCAAGGGGCCATGCATGAACCACGCCTTCCCCATCAAGCACCTATACAAGGACTGCACCCTCATGAAGTGTTTCCTGTCTAATGGCTGCAAAAAGGGGGACTAGAGGAAGATGCCTGAGCCAGCGACAAACGATGCCGAGGGGAAGGATGGTGGCTTTCTAACGGTAGATGGCTACCTTGTGATCTTCGATGGGGCGGCGACTTACGACTCCAAGCACCACCAAAAGCTCATGCGTCGTGAGGTATATGCGGCCGAGCTTGCCATGCCATCTTTCCTCTGGTGGTCAAAGTCTGCCATCACCTTTGACTGATCCAACCACCTAGAGAGCATCCCATAGCTGGGAAGGTACCTGCTCATGATCGACCCAATCATTGGCATAAAGTGGCTCATCAAGGTGCTGATGGATGGAGGCAGTGGCCTTAACATCATGTATGCCAAGACGCTTGATGCCATGGGCATCGATCGGTCACCTTTCCACGACGTCGTGCCATGAAAATAAGATGTACCACTTAGGCCGATCGACCTGCCCATCACCTTGGGGGGTCCAGCCAACTATAGGATAGAGACCCTCACCTTTGAGGTGGTCAGGTTCCACAGAACCTACCACGCCATCCTAGGATGACCATGCACCGTGAAATTCATGGCCGACCCCAACTACACTTACCTAAAGCTCAAGATGCCAGTGTGGGGTCATCACCGTTGGCACCTCCTTCCAACATGCTTATGAGTGCGAAGTTGAGTGCTACGAGCACGCCTCGGTGATTATCGCCTCCGAGGAGCTCACTGTCATCAAGGAGGGGACCACCGAGGAAGCACCTGACTCCAAGCGGTCGACTAGACCTTTTGAGCCCATAGAGGGCATTAAGGAGGTCCTCATAGACCCTAGTAGCTCTGAGGACAAAGTGGTGTGCATTGACACCACGCTTTCCTCTAGATTGGAAAGCGCGCTCGACGACTTCCTCCGCGCCAATAGAGATATCTTCACGTGGAAACCCCTAGACATACTAGGCATTCCGAGGGAAGTCACTGAGCATGCCTTGAAGATCAGGCCAGGCTCTAAGCTGGTAAAGCAGCACCAGTGTTGCTTCGACGAGGAGAAGAGCAGAGCCATCAGTGAGGAGATCACAAAGCTTTTGGAGGACAGATTCATCAAGAAAGTGTATCATCTCGAGTGGTTAGCCAATCCCGTCCTTGTATGAAAAAAGAATGGGAAATGGAGAATTTGTGTTGACTACATGAGTCTCAATAAGGCGCGTTCAAAGGATCTATTTCCTTTGCCACATATAGATCAAGTAGTTGACTCGACCTCAGGGCGTGAAACCCTCTACTTCCTTGATGCGTACTCTAGGTACCATCATATCATGATGAAAGAATCCGACCAGCTTGTGACTTCTTTCATCACCCCATTTGGATCATTCTGCTATGTCAAGATGTCGTTCGGTCTGAAAAATGCAGGGGCTACATACCAGCGTTGTATGCTCAAGTGTTTTGGGGACCTCATTGGGCGAACCATTAAGGCTTATGTAGATGACATCATGGTCAAGTCTAAATAGGCTGACCAGCTCATAGCAGACCTAGAGCAAACCTTCGCTAAACACTGGGCAAACAGCATCAAACTCAACCCTAAGAAATGCGTTTTTAGGGTCCTAAGGGGTATGCTGCTTGGGTTCATTATCTCCGAGCGTAGCATCGAAGCCAACCCAGAGAAGATCTCGACTATCACAAGGATGGCCCCAATTTGGAATCTAAAGGGAGTATAGCGAGCTACGAGGTGCCTCGCCGTGCTTAGCCATTTTATCTCATGCCTCGGTGAATGAGGCCTCCCCTTAGATCGGCTTCTAAAGAAAATTGACCAATTTGCATGGACACCCAAGGCTTAAGAGGCACTTGACAAGGTGAAGGAAATTCTGATGAAAGCCTTAATTCTGGTCCCACTGACCGATGGGGAACCACTCCTACTTTACATTACGACCACCATGCAAGTGGTCCACACCACCCTGGTGGTAGAACGGGAAGAAGATGGACATATCCTCAAGGTGCAACGTCCCATATACTTCATTAGTGAACTCTTATATGACTCCAAGACTCGCGACCCCCAAAGCCAGAAGCTCTTGTACGCCGTCCTGATCGCTAGGAGGAAGTTGTGTCACTACTTTGAGTCACACCCGATGATGGTCGTGACATCCTTCCCTCTCGGTGAAGTCGTCCAAAACTAGGACACCATAGGAAGAATCATGAAGTAGGCACTCGAGCTGATGGGTCAGGGCATTTCGTATGCCCCTCAAACGGCCATCAAGTCCCAAGCGCTGGCCAATTTCATTATAGAATAGACCGAGATCCAGATGCCGCCAATAGTCATCGACCAAGAGTACTGCATGATGTACTTTGATGGATCCCTAACGAAGAAAGGTGCCGGCATGGGAATGGTCTTTGTTTTGCCCCTTAGGGTGCACAAGAGGTACATAGTTCGCATCCACTTCCTCGCCTCCAACAATGCGATCAAATATGAGGCGCTCATCAATAGCCTATGCCTCGCCATCCAGTTGGGCATCTGATGGCTTGATGTCCAAGGCTACTCACAGCTAGTCATCGATCAAGTCATGAAGGGGTCAAGCTACCACAGCACCAAGATAGCTACATACTACCAAGAAGTCTACCAGCTAGAGGACAAGTTCGATGGCCTCAAACTCAACCACATCCCGAGGTGTCTCAACAAGGCGGCCGACATGCTAGCAAAAATGGCATCCGGCCGAGAGCTAGTGCTGACAAGTGTCTTTGCCAGCGATCAGTACAAGCCCTCAGTCCGCTACGAGGAGCAGGAACAGACCGATGATGGGCTGCCTACCCTGGGTTCTGGGGCTGACCAACTATTGGCTCCTTCTGACCTCAAAGTCATAGAGCTTGATGAAGATCCAGTGGTAGAGCCTAACCCTCTAGCTGATAGGAGGACACCTTACCTCAATTACCTCCTCCATGAGGTGCTCTCGACGGACAAAATGGAGGTCTGATGGCTCGCACGTTGCGCCAAGTCCTTTGTCATTATTGAGGGGGAGCTCTATAAGCGAAGCCACACCAAGATCCTACAACATTGCATCCCCATCAATCAAGGGAGGCTACTGCTAAAGGACATCCATGGCGAGGTCTGCAGACATCATGCCATACCCAGAACCTTGGTCAAAAATGCATTTTGATAGGGCTTCTACTGGCCAACCACGGTGGCTGACGCCGAGCAAATTGTGCGCACCTTGAAGGGTGTTAGTTCTATGCTCATCAAACCCACCTGCTAGCCCAAGCGCTCTAGATGATCCATATCACGTGGTTGTTCATGGTCTGGGGGCTTGATCTGGTCGAACCCCTCAAAAGAGCGCTGGGGGGCTACACGCACTTGTATGTCGCCGTGGAGATTTCATAAAATGGATAGAGGCTCGGCCGATCTCTGTGATCAAATCCGAGCAAGCCATGCAATTTTTCCTCAACATTGTCCACCGCTTTGGAGTCCCAAACTCCATCATCATAGACACCGGCACATAGTTCATCAGAAAAAAAATTCCTCCAATTCTGTGATGACTACCACATCCACGCTGATTAGGCCACCGTGGCGCACCCCCACATGAATGGGCAGGTTGAGCACACGAATGGCATGGTCTTGCAAGGCCTTAAGCCTAGGATCTTCAACCGGCTGAACAAATTTGGCGAACGATGGGTTGTGGAGCTTCCCACGGTATTATGGAGATTGAGGACTGACTACACACCTTTCTTCATGGTCTACGGTTCCAAGGCGGTCCTCCCAACTAACCTCAACTACGAAGCACTGAGGGTTAGGGCATACAACGAGTAGGGAGCCAAGGCATCCCTCGAGGACGCCATGGATCGGCTCGATGAAGCGCGCGATGTTGCCCTCCTCTGCTCGGCCAAGTACCAGCAAGTGTTGCGCTGGTACCATGGCCCTCGAGTGTGGGGTCAGGCCTTCAACATCGGGGACTTGGTGCTCTGTCTCATCTAGAGCAGCAAAAACTGTCACAAGCTCTCTCTGTCGTGGGAGGGACCGTACATCATCATGGAGGTGCTCTGACCGGGCACCTACAAGCTCAAGACCATTAATGGCAAATCCTTCATCAATGCCTAGAACATTGAACAGCTACATCGCTTTTATCCCCAGTCTATGCATGCACTTGTGGAAATTAAGAATGATATTTCTAAAATGCAAAAACATTTTTTCTTATCGATTTTGCTATTTGTCTCCTTGATCTTCAGTGACACCCGACCCCAGCAATGGAAAGGGGTTGAGCCTCACTCAAGGGTTGATAGGAGAATTTCTACCCAAAAACATTCTCTATGCCTGATCCTCTCTTACGTTAAGATCTAGAAGTAAGGGCTACGGAAACAAACACTGAGTAAAACTGGTCGAACCGCTAGAAACCTACGCCCCAGCGACTATGGCCTTTTTGCTCACCAGCGTGATTAGAGTTTCTTCGCCCGCACCCGAGCTTTACAACCTTAACTACAGAAAGGGTCAGAACACATTAACCTTTTTATACACAAAAAGGGAAAAGAACCAAAAGTCTATTCGGCCACAACAAAAGTTAAAAACTTATTTACTTATTACAAGTTTGCCGCCTAGCCTATCTAACTAACTAACCCCTCGAGGGGATGACCTCATCCTTGATCTTGACAGATAGGTCTTGCACCAGAGGGCCACCGACTCATGGAAGGGCACAAAGGACGGCGGTTCGCCCCCTCGATGGGCTAAAAACTGCCGCAGGTAAGAAGGGATACAGAGCTAAAAATGCTTCCACAGCCCATTAAGGCCTAGGAGTTCGAAGGTTGGCCCATCGATGGTTTCACAACTGCTCTAGGGCACCTTTAGAGTGAGGGGTGGTAAGATATGGGCCCGCTAGCGGTCGGTACCTAGGTGCATGAGTGCCATGGGCATCCCAGCCCATGTTTGGGTCTTGGCTGGAGCACGGTCCATGGTTTTTCTTTGAAGAGTGGCAATGACCCCTTGGGACCAGTCAAACAAACCCAAGAACTATATGGATTGGTCACCAGGAATTTGGAGTCGGTCACCAGCTGACCCATGCTGGACCCCCATGAATAGGAAGCTAGGGCCCCACTCAAACTAGCCCGTTAACAGCACACCGAGCACCATTTTTTGTCCATCGAGGGAAACATGGCATAACTCAGCCCCTCCGTTTTATCAAAAAAATGCTTGAGAGAGGACGACCATAAGACAAGCTGACCCCTCGACCAGACACTTGCTATGTGCGGGGGCTTGGGGGAAGTTGGACTCACAAGGAGACCAAATATGCAATCGCATGACAATGGCGGATCGATTGGATCATAGGGAGGCATTGGAATCAAGAAAGATCTTTTCTGACCCCCTGAATCCCACAGTTGCACGCTTGCAAAGAGTCCAAGCATGATGAAAAGGAATCGCGGCCCTACCAAGACATCCGAAGGCCCACAAAGGGAGATCAACACCCTTAGAATCCTTCCATCTGAAAAAGCCTTTGAAGGAGTATCCTACTCCTCCGCAGGCTCTAGGACAACTGTTGGGTATTAGTATTGGGGATACCTAGAAGAAGGAAGCTGATGGCCGTGAACGCTAACTCATCCAGATGGTCAAGAGCGTATTTTGGTCTCACTCAACCTTGAAAGTACGAGTTCCGTCTCGCTCGACCCCGAGGGTGCGGGCTCCGTGTCACCAGACCCCGAGGGCGTGGGCTCCATCTCATCCAATCCCGAGGGTGCGTGCTCCATCTTGCCTAACCCCTCGGGTGTGATCTCCATCACATCTGACCATGAGGATGCGGGCTTCATCTCGCCTGACCCTGTGGGCATGAGCTCCATCACACCTGACCTCAATGGTGCGGGCTCCATCTTGCCCGACCCCTCAGGTGCGGACTTCACCTCGCTAGACCCCCTCAAAAGGGGATTCCATCTCGCCTGATGTGGGTCCATATCACCCCCAACCACTATGGGTCTAAGAGTACGAACCCAGGGTCAAAGTTGTTACACCAGAAAGGGAGTAGGCATGTCTTGACATGACCCACGACCACGACAGGCCATACCTGAGGACTCACATCGCCAACAGTGTTGGGCATGCTAGCGCTATGCTACCTAATCCCCATACGACTTTCGACGGGGGTATCTACAAACCATGCCACCCACCAAGATGGAATAGAGCGCCACGACTGGTTGATGACGCCCATGTATAGCGCTAGTGATGAACAGGGGCGCGACATGGAGCCATCCCCATCATCATCTATAAGACCAGCAGGACCCACATAAAATAGATGAAGGGCACCATGACCCTAGAGGCCTTCTTCCTCCTCGCTTTTCTCTCTCTCTTTCTCTCATGTAACCTACGCCTCCCCTTCATCTATAAAAGGTGAAGCAGGACGCTCCACGAGGGGGACACTGAATGACGGAATGAGCTCAACTCCGTTCGACCCTTTCACCAGAGACTTGGGACCTGCTCCCTCTCTCACCCGT
Organism: Miscanthus floridulus; assembly: GCF_019320115.1. Lineage (NCBI taxonomy): Eukaryota > Viridiplantae > Streptophyta > Magnoliopsida > Poales > Poaceae > Miscanthus > Miscanthus floridulus. The sequence continues at coordinate 125,689,333 of NC_089586.1, read as the reverse complement.
TTATAACCCCTACTACAAACTAGTGCTGGTAACACGAGCAGCAACAGATTGGACGTAGGGACATTCCCCCTGAACCAATATAAATTCTTGTGTCCTCCGAGCATACCAAGATGGTGTTGCTTAGCGGATGCACGGTTCTCGGGGACTAGCTATGGGGGTAAGACCCCCGGTACCCGCAAGGCTCCACATCATCCAAGATGGCAGTGCTGCCAACCCATCATCATCCGATGAGCTTGAAACCACCATTTGTCATTTTCGAGGGTGAGCGGGACCACTGATGTTCACTGGCCGCTCTTCTCGATGGGATGATCCTACCATCTTCCTTCTCTTCAGGGATAGCTCCTCACTAGCAGGCCGCTTCCCCTAAAGCTTCTCACGGACATCTGATGTCCGCTCACCTCTGTCTTTGTTGTCGTTGTCATTCGAGCTGTCTCCACTAGCCTCCGAGCTAGCTCAACACTAGGGACTGCTCAACCGGCATCAACACCCCTCACCTAGTCCATCGATGGCATGGCTGAGAAGTATGCTGCTCAGTATAGCCGATGGATCTTCAAGAGCACGAATGAGTACATTGCAACAAAAACAAATTAGGCCAAACTAATACGAAGACTCTTACCTCTGGTCGGAGGTTCCCAACACTAAAGGCCCTATGTTGGTCGTCAACCTTGCGGCGTCCTGTGAGGTTGAACAACACCCCAATCCATCGCTTGATTTCCTCTTAGTTAATTAGCTCGAGCACCTCTTAGGTCCCATCAGTATCCCCTCAGAATTCATATGTAGGGTGTGCCCCCTCCTTGCTAGGCTGGCATCGCCAAAAAGTAAAGTTCGTCGCCACTATGACCCCATCTACTCTCCTTTGGTCAATTAATGTTAGGAGCTCCCTCACCTGCTCCATTCCACTAGCACTAGGTCTCTCCGGCCACCTGGCGTTACTCACGAGAATCTGATCAATGTCGCACGCCACATAATGTTCCCCCTATGGCATGTAGAACCATCGTTGTGCCTAATACTTCACGTTTGTGTTCAACCGGGTAGCGATGTACTGTCCAACCATACCATCCCGCAGCTACAAGTATGCGCTACCCACAACCCTAGATCTAGACCCCCACAAGATTTCAAACAGAAAAAGTGGTGGAAGAGATCAAAATGTGGGAGAATGCCAAGATAGGCTTCGCAGAAATGGATGAAGACAGACACGTGAAGGATAGAGTTCGGGTCTAGATTGCAAAGACTAATGGCTTAATACTCAATCAATCCATGGAGGAATGGATGGATCGGAATGCCAAATCCACGCTAGAAATAATCTTCAAACACGACCAATTCATTGCCGTGGGGGGTAGGAGAGCTCTCACCATGAGCAGGACACCATCCCGCCGTCACCCTATCCAGCAGCACACCGTCCACCACCAACTGGTTGAGCGCCGCCTCATTGCTAACGGATCTCACCCATTCCTTGGTGCAATTGAGCTCACACGATGCCCTGCTCGAGCTGCTGCGGCTTCTCTTGGGTGCCATCTTGCCGATCTACGAAATGGTTGGAGATTATGAGCATGTGGTTGCTAAGATGGCGGAGCAGTTACCGGGTGATGTGGTGTGGGCACAAGAAAGAAGACGAAGAGGCGAGAGCAAGGTGGAGAATGTGTGTCGGGGCTGTGGCACTTTATAACGGTTTGACCCCCGACCCTTTGCCTTCTAGGGATTTTGGGAAACCACACCTGACCCGCCGTATTCCCTCCTAAAACCGCCGCACGCTGATGGGCCGCCAAATGAGCAAGGTGGGCCACGACATTAAATCATGTTGAATGCGGAATGACAAAATGAATCTCCAGACTCAGTGTTGGGTCAACAAAATTCATTATACATCTATGCCAAGATATTTTTCCTTTACCCTGCTACAAGATTTCTTCACCATCTTCCAGCAGGCTCGGGGACTAAGTGTGTACACTTCACCTTGCGGTGAATGTATTGGTTCCCTGATTACTCGATCTTTCAGCAATGATAGGGACTACATATTTTTCTTTGACCCTGCTACAAGATTCCTTCATCATCTTCTAGCAGGCTCGGGGACTATATTGTGTACAATGCACCTTGCGGTGCATGTACTTTTTCTTCTTCACAGTGTTTCGACTTTGTCAAGTCTCCACCCATGCTTTGCCCTAATGACCACATCATCAGGACCATCGCAATTGGCACTTAAGTGTGTACACTTCACCAACCAAGACTTCAAATTTTTTACTTGAGCTCCTTACATCCTTATGGCAAACCACGACTTCAAGTGAGTCCGAGCTCGACGCCTAGTTAAACTGGTCGGACACCTGTCTCAGCTGCTCGGACACCCACTTGGATAGCTCGGATGCTCGTTCGAACTGCTCGAACACTTGCTTCAATAGCTCAACCCCTATTTGAACTGGTCAGAAGACTGATCCTAATGAGTTGCTACAAGTTGCACAGCTCGGATGGATGCAAGATGGTGTTGCTTATAATAGAACCGACCAATTTATAAGAGCACAAGTACAATGACAGCCCGCAAGCGGTCGCACTGTTACACTTGTGCCCATATAAACCCAATAGTGCGTTGAGTACCGCAAAGGATCTCAATTCAACCAACATACGACCAAGATCGTACAAGATTCAACATACATGTCACACATTATATAAAGTTCACAAATATAGTTCTATATATCAGAGTACGATTAAAAGTTATTACAAACCAAGTTTAGATAAAATAGTAGCAGAAGCAATTAAAGTTTGAAACCAACATCTTCATCATTATTCAAATACTGTGCCAGCTCATGATCATAATCCCACAAAAGCCTAAGAGAGGGATTAAGAAGAGATGCCTTGCCTAGAGCTCTACTCCTCGTCCACGGTGGGACAGAAGCAGTTCTTATAGTAGCCATGATAAACTATACCATCTGCAATAATGGGAAATAAATCCTAAGTGCAAGAAGGTACTCAGCTAGACTTACCCATCATAAACCAAAAATAAAGTGACTCCAAGGATTATGCACGGCTATATAAGTGGAGCTAGCTTGACAACATTTTGCATAAAAAACTTACCGATTTAAGTATATAGTTAAAATTATAGCTATTCATCTCTAGATTAGCAACTACCTTTGCTAAACATGTGGTATATCATTTAGTATCATACAGTAGTAACCATAGCTAGTATAATAATTCCATGTTCATCCGAACCATCATATTCCACAACACAGTTACTACGATGAAGGGGCTTCGCCAAGTTTCTCACTATCCAAAAGAGATGGCGATTCGAATCGATTGCAACCAGCTAGGCAGTATTCCTAACACAAACCCAGGTCTACCAGCCACAGTAGCCTTAGGTCACCTTTGGTATGACTCAGGTCCACATTTTGTGGGTTCGATCAGCGCCGCACAATCAGGGACGACCAGCTGTCAGGACAATCAGGACTACCCAGCCCTTGGGCTCATGTCTGGCTCCCTACACATCCTTACTACCATCCAGAGTATGCACTCTTATAGAATGAGGCCCGGCCTAAGTTGAGCTACTTGGGTTCGCAGTCAGAACAAGTTATTCGGCCAGCTAAGTGAGAGGCATGCGTTCAAAATGACAAGAGGGTTTCCAACGGTACGGTCCTTAATCGACACAGACGGAATCACATGAGTTAACCCACACATAGACTCCACCTAATCTCTAGTTACATTATCCTATGGTTCTTTTTATGATAGCAAATATAGCCAATCGTGCTTCGGTATTCACCTATATCTCGCAGGTAACAGGAAATCACCCGACTTCTACCGGTCTAAGCATGGCTAAGCATATATTTGATCCTAGACCTACATAGGGTTTAAAGTATATATATGGATAAGATAGTTCTATACATCAAGTGTTTCCAATCAACTCTTATAACCTAATACATCAAACATAAAGGACTCAAGTGATATTTTGTAAAATATAGGAGACTTAGAATGCTCTAGGGCTTGCCTTTGAGGAAAGAGGTTGGCCTGTGATCCGAACACTTAGGGAGATCCTCAAGAGTTTGCTCCTCTTCTTCTAGAGCTATGGCCTAAGGTGTCTCCTGCTGTTCCTCCTCTTCTTCTTCGTTGAAATCCAAAAGAGTTATCCTCTCAGACGATCCTATATGCATGATCATGGAATAAGATATCGTGGATGCATATATAACAACATGTATGATATGGTGGGGTATGATGAAATGCATTCTCATAGGTGTTTTCAACAGCATTGTATTAAGGTGATAACAAGTTACATCTTATTTTACTGAGTAGGTGTATATCTCTTCTCTAGTAACTAAACAAATTCTCATCTAAGCAATTTTCTGGACTACAAGACAACAAACACTTGTTTTAATCAAAACTGGAGTTATACATATCAAAATAATATGATTATGGACTTTATGAAAAGCTTATGAAATTACCTACAACTTTCTTTTAATCATCTTAATGTGATTTAGCAGTTATCTAGGTCAAAAAAATTAATCTTTCAGATCTATCTAGAGAGTAAGCATTTCTGACAACAGACTTCTAACAGCCAAATTCTCAAACCATAAGGCCTATGACTATGAAAATTTAACACCAGGTAGATAGATAAGTTATCTATAACTTTGTTATTAACAAGTTTCACAGAAAAAGACCACAACAGAAACTATACATGCAGCCATCTAGTTGAATTATAAAACAATAATTAACTAGTTGCCTATAAATAAATACTTCTAAACCTCACTAACAGTATCAACAGATTATATGCATCACACACACCACAGAAAATATTATGGTTAAGCCTAACTAACTTATTTATATTTATTTATTAATTTCCTTAGATAATAAGGTGATTTATAGAGTAATTATTTCTAGTGCTTAATAAATTCTGATAACATTACAGTAGCCTACAAATGACCCTAGTAGTATATTGTATAAATTTTATGCCATTTGGATAGGTATAGCTACCTCTACAAAAATGATAAGTTATATATGCTTATTTTAGCAAAAATAATTTAGCATAGTGAAAAGTGTCAAACAACATATTTAATTTTTTTTTTACTTTTCTCCTAGCATGAGAATATTGTGTAAAAAACTTTATGATCATATGTTATGTCTTTTTACCCCATTTAATTTCACTAGAAACTAACAATTAATTAGAATTAAATATGAAGACCATATTTCAAGTATGCCTACTATAGGTTTAGTATTTTTCTAGATAGAGCATGTCAACACAAGACTAGCAAAATTAGAATCACAATTTTATCACCTTCCTAGCTCAAGTTATGCAATTTACAAGATAGAAACTATTTTAAAAGCACTTATATTGCTCAATTTAATTCTCCTAGAAAAATACCTTAAATAGTAGATTTTATATTTTTATAAAATAGTGCAATTAATGATGAATCTAAGAAAATTTAGTTCACTCAATTTGTACATTTCTAGCTCCAGTTATACATTTTTGAAGTTTGCATTCAAATCTATGAAAATAAATCAAGAAAACATTTCAAATACTGACTGACAGCTAGGACCTGCGGGTCAACGGGACCCACATGTCAACGACACACAGAGCAGGGGCATGGCTTGACTGGCGAAAAGCTCATCGACGGCGAGGTCACTGGCGGTGAGGTCACCGGCGTCGTGTTCCCCACTCTCTTGCGCACCCACTGGTACCCTAGGTTTGCTTGGAGGATCACCGGAGCTGCCTCGCCGATGAGCATGGTGGCTCGGTGGTGGTGCGCGGTGCTGCTCCGGCCATCTCCAGTGATGGCATGCTCAGGCGAGCATGACTATGACATCTACAAACCCTAGCGAAGCTCTACGATGCGGATCAAGTCACGGTGAAGCTTGGCCGTGTGCATGGCAGCACGGCAGCGTGAGCACGGCGGTGGCACGGTGAGGTTACGGAGGGAAAGGTGACGCAAGCGTGCGTCCGTCTTCCCTGCGAGCTTCACTGTCCTAAGGTTACACCCTAACGCCTAACTGTGTGAGAGAACGGTGACCAAACAGGCGTGACCACGTTGACGTGCATGGCGGCGGCGCTCTTGGCTCACGGCTGTGCGACTCGCGTTTCGGCACCGATGACGTGGTAGCGGCTCAACGATCTATGGCTATAGCTTCTAGGACCTACGATGAAGATGAATCAAGAGAGAGAGAGAGATGGGAGTAGCTGTGGATAGAGCTGGCCACGGCGAGCTCAGAGCACGGTGGTGCTCCGTGACCATGGCAGTGATGGTGACATAAAATATCGCATTACCTGGGCTCTAACGGTGGCAATGGTGGCTCGGGGAGGTAGATAAGATGATGGCAAAGCCGTGAGCAAGATGGATTGGACGGTGGTTAGGTGTGGTTGGCGTGCGAGCATGGTGGAGCTCGGCAATGGCGATGGCAGCGCTCGGTTTTGCTATTGCGGGCGCGAGAGCGAGAGAGACGGAGCAAGAGCGAGTGAGGGAAGCGAGTGAGGGCAGCGATGCACGGTGGCCTCTTCAGCACGCGCCTGGATGCACGGTGGCCTCTTTAGCGCGTGCCTAGCCGCAACGCGACCCAACCCAGGTGTGTGCTCGCCACACGACGGCCACGGCCTGTGGCTGGTCAGCCACGATGCCGGCCGATCTAGTCTGTCTGACAGCGCTACTTTGAGCTCCTAAATCTTCTAATCCATGGCATTTAGCAAAAACTTCGTTAATAGAAATCGTAGAACTATGTGAGTACTACAAAAATGCTTAAAGGAGTTTGGTCTAATTCCCAATGGTTTTCAAACTACAAAGCTCTAAAATGAGGTACTTTGAAACTAAAAACAACTTCAATACTTAGAAAATTTTTTAAGTCACCAAACAACATTTTGTTGATACTTGTGAGCTCTATTTGACCATGTTAGACGATGAATTAGCTCATGACCCTTAAATAAAGTTTGTTACCCATGATGTGAACTACAATTTTTATTTAGGTCACACAACCATGCAAACACTCTAAGCTACTGTTCAACTTTAGTCAAACTAATATTATGAAAATAGCATTTCAAAGTAAACCAACACTTAGAAGCAAATTTGGTCTATGTCATGAATATAAACATTGTTCCATTTACCATCCTAGATGTGTCTAAGGTATTTTCATGACCTCACAACCATTTCATACATTGGTCATACATGATTACAAGCATAAGCATATATATAAAATCAACATTTCATGTGATAAGGTATAAGAATGAGATGAAATTTCATATGCTCATGTTCATGAATGCTTGGATGATGCTTGTGCTCATGAAATGCAGGTGCCAAATGCAAAGCTTAACACTGGGGTGTTACATTGCTTAGCGGACGCAAGGTGCTCGGGGACAAACTGTGGGGGTATGACCCCTGATACCCGCAAGGCTCCACGTGGGCCGAGCCGCTAGGGGAGGCCTAGCCCACAAGACTATGCATGGGTCACACTACCGGCCGAGGCCCAGCTCGCAAGACAACGCCACGCGAAGTATGTTGGAGGACGACGTGCTTCACAAGTCAACGTGAAGATCCTCGGTGATCTACAAAATCTGCTCGAATATGATAGATATTGTACGATCTGTAACTTTCTATCTTGTAAACCGATCAGAATGGAAATAATCGATCTGTAACCCTACCCCTAAGCTATATAAGGCGGGTAAGGACCCTCTCATTTTTATTTGAACACACACAATACAATCCACAAAGACACATGACGTAGGGTATTACGTCAAGCCGATGGTCCGAACCTGTTTAATCATTGTCTCTTGCGTTCGGTGTCACCATCCGGTCTCCTCACGCGCACCTCCACCGATTCATCTACTACCATGGGCATACCCTTCGGTAGACTGCCGACTAGATTTCGTCGACAAGGGGCAAGCTAACCAAAAGGTGATATGGAAATATTAGTAAGTGGTTTGATAGAAGTATTCATCGGCAGCTAGTGGTTTTTCTTGTTGGGGTGTTTGTACTAGGTGCTGTTGTTGGTAGAGATATTTGTTTTTTTTTTGCTATTTGGGTCTAGGTCCGAGATGTTCTTAGTTGCTTTAGTTTTCTAGATAGTTGCCAATGCAGTTGTGTTACTAGTTGGGTCGTTTTTCGACCAAGTTGGCTCAGGTTTGAGCAAGTAGTGGGCCAAAGTCGTTAGATGTTCGGGTGGTGTTTCCAAAGTTGGTCAGAATAAGTGGTGCACTCTCCCAGTTGGTAGTTTTTTTACCCGGTTTCCATTAAAAAAACTGGGCTGAACACTTGTATTGTTAATTTCTCCGTCTAATAAAAATCATGGCAAAGCTTTTGCCGTCCCTTCGAAAAAAATGTTGTTCTGTCCACAAGTCATTCCTGCGTGTGTTTTAGGACCATTTGTTGTGTGTTGTAATCCTTGGATTTGCGCTAGTTTTGTACTCTAATAACTCTTCTTCCTCTTAATGAAATATGTGCCTCGTGGTACGGTCGAGAAAAAAAAACTCTTACACTGTTTTTCTTATCATCTTTGCTTTTCTTTCTTCCGGTATCTGCGACAATGTTAATGATCAGTGGGAGGTGTGTGTGTGTGACTACGAAATTGGCCGGGGGAGGGGCGCTCTATCTAGTGATTAGTGATGGAGCATAGATCCTCCTTGGTGCAATGAGAGGGCTAGCTGCTGATGTGATGGCAAAACAAACTGTAGACAGCTAGTAGGGTCTACCAATCCACCACATGGCTTCTGGCAACAGAATTTACAAAGATTATCACCATTGTCATGAGCAATCATTTTCACTAAGCCATGCTGGATTTTTGTTTAAAAGCTGTTTTTGCAATGACTATGTGAAAGAATAAACGGGTTATGCTTGAAATCAGGAGACTAAATGGCTGTTGTCGTTCACGGAAAGAAGTGATTGCTTGGTGTCTCGAAAGATGAATGCAGGCCGGAAAGGTGCCCTGCTCGTTGCTACTTGCTACGGCTCCTCATCCCGGCACGAGAACGGCCGCTGGACCAAGCCCAACACTGGCAACTGAATTTGGCATTAATGTAAAGAAATGCCATGGATCATGAGGAAGGCAGGTCAGGCTGGGAATCATGAGTAAAACTCAATGTTGATGGCGTTTTGAAGGCCCAAACTGGTGCATCCAGTCAGTGTAGGTGGAATTTGTGAGGGATAGGGTTCAGGTGCTTCTGTCCTTCTGTCGAACTTTGCAAGTTTGTCACTCCACTGAACAAGTTGAAGCCATTGTCTGCCTAGAGAAGACTGAAGCTCGTTGCTGAGTGGGGTTCAGAAAGATTAGGAGAGAGTGCAATAGTATAGCTTCATAGCTTGTTGCTCGCGGTGGACCGAAACTTACATCTGACAGTAAAGTTCAGAAAGATTTGTATAGCTCGTGGGTTAGCCCAATTACATTTAGCAATACGAACGGCGCACTGCAACTCCCGTGCTGTTTTGGCGCGCGAGTGCTCCTTCTTCTCTAGGCGAGCTCACTGCAACTGATTGTAACATGTCTTTTATTATATAATATAAGATCTCTCTTCTGGCAAAAAAAGATGCTAAATTTGATTCAGGCAATTTGTTAAAAAAAATATATTCTAGTAACAGCCGCCATTGAATTCTCTTGTTCATACACGCTTTGGCTTTGAGCCATCACAAGGATTTAATTGTGACGCGATGTGCTCAGATCCTAATATCATTATTATATTGAATCTAATTCAAGTTTATCATGCCTGACTTTATTACAAAGCGTACAATTCAGTACCAAATTGGCATTGCACACGTATGCAGGCGCTGGCAAGTCCTCCCTTCCAGAACAGCTAGGAATCCAACGAAACATCTCCACAGACGAACTACAAATGAATGACCAGCACCATCAACACATGACCAAAAGATCACTTGACTCTGCACAAAGTTTACAGACTGGACTTACAAGTGGCGAGCAAGCAATCACGCGCACGCACCTGGTGAAGAGCGTGCCGCTGTCGCAGCGGTACTCGCGGGTGCCGCAGGTCTTGGCGTGCACCTTGAGCTCGGCCCGGACGGCGTAGCGCTTGCCGCAGCGCGGGCAGGCCCAGCGCTTCTCCCCGTGCTTTCGGCAGAAGTGCTTCTTGATCCCGGTGAGGTCGCCGAGCGCTCGCGCCGGGGAGTGGTGCACGCAGCCGGGCTCGGGGCACACGTAGACCCAGCGGCGCGGCCCCGCCGCGCCCGGCCCGCGCTGCCGCAGCCGCCAGGGGAGGTTGTGGCCGCAGCGGTGTAGCTGCAGGTTCGGTCCCGCTGGAAGCCCTTGCCGCACACCTCGCACACGAAGCGGTTCGTGGCCAGCAGCGTCCCCGGCGAGAGCGCGATCACCTCGGCGTCCGGATCTGCGGCCGCGGACGGGCAGCGGGCGGCGGTCAAGCAAGCAAGCAAACCGTCAGAGCACGCACGCGGGCGCGGAGGTAGTAGCAGTAGTACGCACGCACGCACACCAACCCCAAAGCAACCGCGGGCACATACAGACCTGGCGTCCCGGGGAGGTTCGCTTCTTTTTCACCGGAGCCGGCGCCGCAGCCGCCAAGGGCACCGCCTCCGCCGGCGACTCCTGCTCGGGCCCCGCCCCCGGGTCCGTCGGGTGCATCGCCGGCTCTCGATCAGTCGCCCGCTCCGTCCCAGCACCTGGCCCGCGCCTCACTGACTCAATCTGCAGGATGCCTGGCGCCGCCGCCGTCCGCCGCCGCCTCTCCGGTTCCTGACAAATGTGACTACGAGACGAGAGGAGAAATGATTCGAGTTGGGGTGAGCGGCAGATGGGAACGACTGGGCTGCGCCTGGGCCTGGACTTGGATATGGGTACCCACATGCTTTAAGATGCGTGCAACTGTTGAAAAGAGGATCACCGGAGCAAAACTCTATAATGGCCCTGTTCGCATGTCCTTAAATCCGGCTTGATTCACTTCTTTTTTTTATCTGTTTTTCTCTCACACATTCCTCCAGATTTCTCCTAAATTTCTCCAAGCGAACGAGACCAATATAAGATCTCTTTTCTGCAAAAAAAATATGCTAAATTTGATTCAGGCAAAATTTTTTAAAAAAATAAAAAATTCTAGTAACAGCCGCCATTGAGTTCGATTGTTTATATGCACTTTGGCTTTGAGCCGCAAGGATTTAATTTTGACACCATGTGCTCAGATCCTAATATCATTATTATATTGAATCTAATTCTAACGGAATCACGAAAACCATGCGGTTTGTTGAGAGATTTGGGCCTTATTTAGTTACTCCTCCTAAAGTCTACTTTCTATCCCATCGAATATTTGGACATATACATAGAGTATTAAATATAGACTAAAAAATAACTAATTGCACAGTTTACGACTAATTTGCGAGACGAATCTTTTAAATATAATTAGTTCATGATTTAACAATGTGATGCTACAGTAACACGTGGCGTGGTTTAACAATGTGCTGCTACAGTAACACATGTGCTAATGACTGGTTAGTTAGGCTTAATAATTTCGTCTCACGGATTACTGACAAATTCTATTATTTATTTATTTTTTTTTGTTAGTATCTGAATATTCTATGCGACATCTCGTATAATATTCGATGTGATATTTCAAAATTTTACACCTACATTTAAGCAAGGCCTTAGACTCCCTACTGATTGGTAGAGTCTGTGTCCCCTGTCACGTCACTTGTTGATGATGATTTTATTTGCAAATAAAAATAAGAATCGTCTCGGTCCTTCGCTTCTCTCGCGATCTCTCGAGTCCATTTTGCAATGGTTCGAAATGTGCAGTTGTGTCCAACATGCATAAAGTTGCAGTGTTTGTTTCGTAGTGCTCGTGTTGATTCCTTGGTGGATTATCGGTATTGCCGTTGTATTATTGAAACTCTTTCCGATCCTATCTACCACATGTTTATAGGAAAGAAAAATGATGTACTTGTCGGAGCGAATGGTCATTATCTTTCCCATCAGGCGGTTGGTTTGGTTTGATCAACAAATTCTACTCCTAGTGTCCATATACATGGTTCAACAAGACAGTCGTGGCGACATGAGCCACAGGATCTTTGAAAGGAAAGATGCCAACCCATCAACAAATGTCTCTGTTGTCGCCTCTCCGAGGGAGGAAGACAGTGGTGGCAACGTGTTTCATTTCAGATTTCACCGATGAGCATTCAGTTTAATACAGGGGGTTTAAAGCTTTTCAAGTTAGCAAGGTGATCATGCGTAAGTCATAAACAATTAATAAAGAGTAAAAGAGAGCGAAATGGGGAGTATATGTAGTATATAGCTGATTAAAAACAAAATGATAAAGTCATAATAATCCCAAGTTTACATAGTCTACACCGGTCATCAATTAATCGTAGAGTGCAAAGCATGAAGTAATACAAAACTAATATAAGTTTTGTTGCTTTTTCCCCCTAGAAGCGAGGCTCGTTTGACTCAGGAGCGGTTCGAGAGTTAGCTCGAGTTGGCTCATTATAGCTAACGAGATAAAATCTTGACTTAACTTGGTTCGCCTCGTTATGATAACGAGCTGAGTCGAGCCAACTAACCAGCTTTAATTTTTTTCGTCTAGCCTTATATATGGGACAAATAAGAAAAACAGAGCGTGTGTAGTACTGCACGGCGTACAACGCGTCTATAATTAGTGTACGTATATTATTGCAGGACACGAAGGAAAAAAGATGGCGTTCTTCTAGTACTACGCAGCGTGCGATGAATATGAAGGCATCGATAGAGAACTCTTTTTTTTTCTTCTTCTTTTTATTAGAAAAAAATGTCAATCATTAGAAACGTACGTATAGGAAATATGCATTATTATCAAGCAAATCTGAAACAAAGAGTTCTATTTCTTTTATTTGTTTGTGTACTCTTTCTGATTCTTGAGATCGATCCAGAAAGATGCCATACAGTACACGTGGAGAGATCAACAAGATTTGGCGTGCTAATTGTTAGCAAAGAACACGGCAGACGAAGATGGAGGAAAAGCGAGCAATAGAAAACGAGAGAGAGCGATCGAGAGAGATTGGCTCTATACAAGCAGACCTCTATACGGGCTCGCCGCATGCATGCAGCCGGCCAGCCGTGACCATGAGAGCTCATCAGAGGCCGACGGTGACGACCGGCGCGAACGCGGTGCCGAAGGCGCAGTCGGCGCCGGCGGTCGGCCCGCGGAGGGAGCTGATGACGGCCGCGCCCTCGAGGAGGTCGTTGATCGCCGTGGCGTAGTAGGCGCGCAGCCGCCGCAGCGTGCGCCTGTACAGCACGGCCAGCCACCGCATCCGGAGCCGTCGGATCGCGCCAAAGAGCCTCCTTTTCCCACCGAGCCTGGCCACGGCCATCTTCTTCTTCTTCTTCCTTCTTGGCCCCGTCGGCAACAGCGGCGACGCTTCGGCTCCACCCGCCGCTCTCGCCACCGGCCTCCGCGGCACCCGGAACATCATCGGCCGCCGCGGGGCGACGCGGGCCGCCGCAACGAGCTGCTGGTCGTCGTCCCCCATCAGATCACCGCGTGCTCTCCCCTCTCTCCCGCTTGGCTGTGCTTGCCCTGCAGGCAAGGCAAGGAGGAGGAGGCTAGCTAGCTATCAGTTGAGAGCTAATGGACAATGGCATGTGATGGTAGGACCGTGATTTGTGCGGGAGTATGAGTAGTTTATAGGATACTGTTAATCACGTACTTAAGCTTGGAGAGCATTGTTTATAGCGTGGGAGGCTCTGGGCGGCCGGTGTGGATGCTGGATGGCTACTTTGCTCTCGGGAAATGGTAAGGTCAGAGAGGGCGCCGGGCTGTATACTGCTGATAGCCTGCTATTACCAGCTCAATAAGCAAGAAATAAAACTAGGAAAGCACCTTGCGTAAACATGCAGGACTTAGCTAGTTTTTTTTTTCTTTTTTTTTTGCGAGAAATAAAGCTAGTAGTTTTGTTTCTTGTTACCAGTAAGTAGATAGGTAAAGAAGTGGGTTAATCTTAAGATCAGGTTGTGGTCTACATGCACTGTGCACCGAACATTCAGCTTTCAGTTGTGCTGCTGCATGCTGCGTGTGGGAGAGGGATGTTCTCAGTGTATACGTTGACAGACAGCGACTGCTTGTGGAGCTATGCAAAGTAAAATAAAACTCCATGCAAATGATAGTGCATGGATATCAATTAATTTGGGTTCAATCTCAGCCATTCCCAACTGCTTGACGGAGACATATCTGAACTCTGAAGTGGAAGGGCCAAGAGTGGTGAGCGATGTCTGAACTCATACAAAGCTGCGTAGGAATAGGATCAACAAGCCAGCTGAAACGGGATCCTGTTTTATCTGCGGATTATTGTCCTGGCACAGCATGACTTGAGGAGTAAGCATGCATGGGAGTTAAAGAATGGGCAGCATGCGTCAGAGCTTACCTCAGTCGGTATCGGAATGCATGTTAGTACAATACAGGCACACCAACTGTACATTAGCATCCTGATGATCGATGCAATCATAGTACACGGCCGTTGTTGTTTATGGTATCAACCACTCGTCGAATCTCTAGGGTCTAGAAGGTCAAAGCTTCATGATATATATATACTACATAAGAAACACATGCTTGGCCTCACATCGATCACAGGCACAGCGCGCGAGGATATGCTCTGCTTACTATGTGTTTTTCTCTCTCGAATACGCAAGATCATTGCTGCTTACAATGTGTTTTAAAATATTTAGTGAGGTATACGAAAGCTAGCTCAGAAACCAAAATAATAATAATTAAAATGACGACACAAGATTTGCTGATTTTATATACGTGAGCGTCGCGTCCGTATTGGATTTCAAAAAAATATCTATATACAACAGAATGGATTATTTCCGGTTCGTTCTACCTTTAAAGTTCTTCTCAACAAAATCGGGGTCTCTAACTACCGGCGACGAAAGTGCAGATACCCACTCGCCGAGTGCACAACTATGTATGCGCGGGGCATTAACCACAATCCAAGATATCACTGCCTCTGCTTACGATCAAGCCGAGCCAGATATGGCAACAACCTAAAGATCTGTCATCATCAGTACTATAAAAACTGACTTTTTGAGGTGCCTTTTTTTTCTTCTTTTTACACGAGGCTGTTAAAGAGAATCATCTCAAGAGAATGAGGCTCAGCGCCTCAGCCAACATATCCTGTCGGCAAATTTATTTTAGTCACCCTACTATCAGAGACGGTCCACATTTACGATCCAGACAATGAATTTCATGAATACATGGATAGAAAATAGGACCTCAGATCAGGGGATAAAAACTTAACTTAGATGGGAGACTTGGTGATGTACCTCGTCATGCGCAGTCACGACCATGGCGCCACCGCGACATGGCCACTGGAGTCGTAGTAGAGGAAGCCATGCAGGCGCCCGCTAGGTCGTCGAACGCAGCAGCAGTGCAGGTGCGGTACTGTGGCGGCGGCGAAGGCGATGACAGGCGATGACGCTTCCCGTCGCTCACAGCGCCCCTCTTGATCGGTCTAGGGTTAGAAACTTTGTGGTGAGGATGGCGGCTACCGGTGACCTCATGTCTTGTGCCCCAGACCCCGACGTTCTTTTATGAGGCTGCGCGACGGGGGCCCATCAGCCAGGAGAACCGGCTGAGCGCCCCTGATCAGGGCGCGGATGAAGGGCCCAATTGGCCGTTGAGCCAACTGGTGGAGATCATCCTAACATACATCACTAGCAAACTTTTTTTTTTGAATTGGGTTTCTTTGCATTACTCGAAAACTAGAAGAGGTTTGTTATACACTTCATCAATCGGGGTTACAATCATGACGCAACAGGTGATCTACACAGGTTGTTAGACTGAAGCCTATAGTCGTTGAGCTTCTTTCCCATTCTGAAGTTATGGAACCGTTTTGTAGTCATCAATCAGACGCATTCATTTCTGTGCAAGTTTTTTCTTAATTTACATTAAATTTTGGTTCTTCATTAATTGGTGGATGCTGACTACTTCTACTTCATTCCATGTAGTATGTCATGGAGGAAGTCAATGTTAAGACTGTCACTCCATGTAATGACCCCTTGATGTATGCTTCTCTGCGAGCCGAACCCAACTTCAGGGTGATTAGTTCAATGCACAAATATTGCACATTTTCACCCACTGCTCAATGCTTGTGGTACTTTATAGTATACTAGGAAAAAGGCTTGGAAAAGACATGGGCAAAGTAGCAAATGTGATGAAGAAGATGACTCAGGAACAGATCTTAGCCTTTGAAAAAAGTGGAGAGATTTCATTTTTGCGGATCATTGCTTGGATCTAGATGATATATATTAAGGTAATGTTCCATATACATGCAGTCCTTGGTCTGATGGAAATAACAACTGTCAACAACTCAACATTGGGTGATTGCATAAGCTTATGACTAGAAATTTGCTAGTGCTTGGATGCTGTTAAAAATATCTTCATGTAGCAAATAGTTTCCAACTAGTATGATTAGAAGACTACTCCCTCTGCCCCAAGAAGGGAGAAACTTATAAGTTTAGTGTGTTTGTATCTCTCTCTCTCTCATGCTCATCACTAGGCATGGAATATTTCAGTGCAAAATGTTTCTATTAGACCTCAGAAGGTGTTTATTTCAGTTTTCTGCATCATGGAATACTTCAGTGCAATATGTTTCTATTAGACCGCAGGAGGTGTTTATTTCAGTTTTCTGCATCTTCACCATTTGTACAAATTTTACCTGTAGACTTTTTATTTTTAGGTGGTCCGATAATTCAAGCCTCCTGAAAATGTGTCAGAGAAGGAGTTTGAC
Organism: Miscanthus floridulus; assembly: GCF_019320115.1. Taxonomy (NCBI): domain Eukaryota; kingdom Viridiplantae; phylum Streptophyta; class Magnoliopsida; order Poales; family Poaceae; genus Miscanthus; species Miscanthus floridulus. The sequence goes on along the minus strand of NC_089586.1, from coordinate 125,672,672 downwards.
GCTGTATGAGATGGTTTTGTCATGAATATGCTATTTTGTCTTGTTAGTTTGGCTAATCTTTTCTTGTAAAACATCCCTATGTTGCATTTGTTATAGGTGACATTTTAGTCATTTTAGATCTATGAACTAACCCGTGATTGTTTGAAGCTGGAGTGGCTCGAGAGGTAGTTGACAAGTTTTCTATTTCTGTCTAAGTTTTAGCATATTGTTACTAAAACATCATTAAAAAGTATATCTAAGGTTGTCCGGGACCTCAATTGCTTATTGCTAAATATATATTTTTATATACTCCCTCAGTCCTAAATTATAAGTCATTTTAACTTTCTCGGAGAGTCAAAAATTTATATAATAAAATAATAATATTTATGATACCAAATAAGTATCATTAAATTCTTTATTAATTATATTTTTATAGTATACCTATTTGATGTCATAAATCTTTATAGTTCTTTCTATAATTTTGGTCAAACTTTAGATGCTTTGACTCTCCAAGGTTGGAGTGACTTATAATTGGAGACGGAGGGAGTAGTTACTATATGTATCTTTGTGCAGGTTGTGAACAAGATCCTAAAATTAGGGAAGACTGCTGAGCTCGAACCTATTGATCCAGTTGATGTGTATTATAAATTTTCGGGCAATGAAAAAAAACACGGGAAGAGATTAAATCACACGTAAGTTACAACCGTTTGATCAATATACAATTATTATTTTGGAATATCTTTTTCACAAAAACTACTTTATTCTGTACAGGGTCAGTATATTATAGACACACTTGGTTCGGCAATTGTTTTGAAGGAAATGGCACCAACGGATGTGGTAAGTTTCGATCCTCAATCCTTATTGATCTTCAAATTCAGCTTGAATATTGCATCCTACTCAACCATTTGCACCCTAGGTATGTTAAGTTGTTCATCAGTATTTGCTTTCGGTTGTAACTAAGTATACGGCTTTATTTAGCACGTGGCCCGTCTTATGTATTTTTTGCATGTTTTTGAACTGATTCTGTACCATTTGTTCTTTAATAGAATGATACACAACTCTCATATGTATTTAGGGAATGTATTCTGATAACATCTTTTGTTCCATGGCAATATGTATTTTTTTTATTTAAGCTTCTTGTAATAATATTCCCAAGTACAAACAAATATTTCTTTTGCTTGGCTTAGCTTGTAAGTTTGACAAGCTATTTGATGGACAAATCAAACAGGTTGTGCTTGTCTTATCTATATTTTGAGCCTATCATTTAGGATTACATGGGCAATATCTAGAGTTTATCAAACTGGTGTTTGCAGGTAGTACTTGGTGAGGAGTCACACAATGTACATGACATGTCATTAGTCCTGTGCATTGCAAGGTCCACCCCTATTCTTTCACCAGATCTTCTTCCTCATGCCTCAGGACTCAAGTGAATCTTGTTGAATCTAGAGTACAATTATGAACTACCCATGCAGATACTAGCTATTTCAATTTTGATACCATGCGGTCCTGTGGACTATCTGTGAATAATGTATGCGTGTACTTTGATGAAATAGGCAACCTTCTTCATAACTCTCTGACCTTTCTCTTCTTCCTCTTTCCTCTCCTCTTTTCCTTTTGGGATTGCTTGAGATTCTATAGATTCTCTTGGGACACATGAATTTTGGCATGATAATGATTTGTTCTATACACTGAATCTTTTTGTTGGCAGAAGTTAATAAGTAAATCTTCCTAATGTTCATTTACTGCTGGAGTAGGTTTGCTTGTGATAGTGAATTGTTAATGCAAGCTGACTTATTTACATACTCTCTCTGTATTTTACTTCTCCGCAAAAGATGTGCTTAGTTGTTCTCATGACATGCTGTTGACGTCGAAAAATACCTCGCCGCCAACACGGCAGCAAGCCGGGAGAAGCCGCGTGGAGCAGATCCCTAGATCTCCAAGGACTTTGGAAACACAGAACTGGATGGTCGTGACCTGAGGCATGCCAGTCAATTTGATCCTGTAATTGACAAGGAGAAAAGATTGATCAGTAATTTAAAGTGGAACATGCCGGCATTGCTCCAGACAGTTCTAAATATGTGGCTAAATAGCGAACGAGATAAGGCTATCGACTAAAGAGTCGATATCTAGCATGTTCATGATGCAGAGCAAGTAAAATAAACATTATCCATAATTAAGAGGTATTAATTATGCAGATCTTAACAGCCGATGATCATGAGAACATGCAAAAGCATAAAGAATAGGTATGAAAGCATTTATATTAATTGAGAATCATCTAGCTTTTGACCAAGACAAAAACAAGTACAAGCATTAAAATAGCCGGTGTATCCTCAATAAACAGACTATCTGCTAAAATAGCCGATTCTAGTGATGTTGTCGTACAACATGTGAACACTCCTTACATAAATAAATCTACAAACTGACTAAACTCAACCTATTGTACCATCAACAGATCGAATCAGCTGATGCAGCATTGGTGGTAGGACCCTAGATCAGAGATCAGCAATCGATAGATCTACTTATATCTCAGTAAATGTAACAACCAGTCCCGACATACATGGCTCAGGCCCACTCTTCCGAGGAGTGATCCCACCCGCGTGAACTTTCGTCCTCGTTTCGTTCAAAATGGTTAACCGAAGGTTACTACGCGTCCCTGACCCTGGTATTTAAGTCGATCCGGCGATCTCAGAGTTTCCAGTATGGTACTAAACTGGCCGTGCAGTGTTTTTCGCGGCGCTACAGTAACCCGTGACCAGCACCCCGGAATTGGCCGTCCCATTTCGGTGAACAGTGCTTGGTCTACAGTAACCCGGAGTTCGGATGCTGCCTTAGCCGACCCATTCTGCTACAGTGCCACCGCCCATGACTGGATTGGATTGGGCCCACTTTGGCCCATTAGGATGTTACAGTAAAGTCATGAAAGCATGTCATATGCGTGAAATCTCAAGCTATCAGCTGAATAGCCTATAGAAACATAGTGGATAAACGACGTAAATTCACTAACCAACAATATTCAATCTATTGTACTGCCAACAGATCAAGTCAGCTGATGCAGCATTAACAGTAGGACCCTAGATCGAAGATTGATAATTAATGGATCTACTTCTTAATAGAGCAAGACCTCGAATACTCACTATGTTCGATCAAGATCAAGATGAATTAGTCGATTAGAGCAGGATCTAACGTTAAAGGTTGAATTCAAGCATAAAACGGCAGTAGACGATATATCAATATGATAAAAACCAACGAATCTCAATCTAGACCGGATAAATTGTGATATTATACTAAACAGCAAACCATCTAACACAATGTCGATAACTTTGATTGAAATCGACACCTACAAGAGATCAATCAGTTGATGCAGCCTTGTAGATAATAATACCAATCGATAACTAATCTATACCATGACTCGTAAAAGGTCAATCAGCTGATGCAGCCTTACGAACAACGATACAGATCGATAACTAACTTATACTACGACTTGTAAGAGGTCAATCAGCTGATGCAGCCTTACAAGTAATAATACAAGTGATGGGTACTCACAAACAAACCGGAAGTCAATCAGCTGATGCAGCCCTGCTTGCCTGAAGAACTCGCCGAGATCTACTCTACTCCTATTCCTAGGGTTGGCATAAGCCGAAAAGTAAAGGTACGGGTTTTATGATTGATCAAAAGATGTTTATTACAATAGCCGGGGTTAAAAACAAAATATCCAAATTAAGATAACTTGGACATCAATCTTTCCCTTCTATGAAGTCTGACACGTCTTCTTGCTTTAAGTCACCGCCATCTCTCGTCGATAAGGCCATTCCCCAGGATGATGACGTCACATCACTCAGCTGATTTTGATGGCCACTCGCTTAGCCGATCTCGTGAATATCTCGCTTCTTTTAATGAATTTTGAAATCCAGGGCTCTCGTGTATATCGGTCAAAATTTGGTGTCAACACATGCAAATCAGTTATACTAACTTGGTCATAAGCAGCTTGTTAATGTTTTACCTTCATGCTATAAGTTGCTATGCAAAGTAATAGGAAATAAAAATGAAGACTTAATTTTTGGTTCAGTCATAAATAAATCGTTCACAGATTCCTAGTTTCTAAGTATGCATTGTTTTAAATGCTTCGATCTGGTTGAACAATTCTAGATAATATCATTGACGTTGGTTCAAACCAACTAAATTATCAATTACTATTGCTAAGTTTATCTTTCTTATTAGACATATTTGTTATTTTGTCTTTTCATATTATTTAACAAGGCTGATGTTGGTTATTCTATATGTGAGCATTTGATACGCTATGAGTTTTCACCTTTCAAAAAAAATGGAGGCATGTGAGTCTATTAGTTGGAAAGATAACTTGCAAAGTGCATATGTGAATTGGAAGGATTATATCCCACTACCATCTGGTATGGTCTTGCCTAATTGGGATTGGCGAGATAGTACTTCTAAACATGATTTAATTAGTGACAATTTCTCAACTGACAGTGCTTCTTCTAATCATAAAAAGTTTCAACCTAAAAATTGTATGTTTGTTTATCTTCTGCGTTGCAGGGACATGCATTGTTCATGCTTTTAGCGAGTGCTTTAGCTCCAGAATAAAGATAATGTCATCGAGAAATAGGGATTAATTGGTCGATATGGGTGGACACATTTCCATTCCATTGCTGGTACATGACTTATCAAGTGCTAGCTCTATCACTCGTGTTGGAGGAAAAGCTTTAGGGGTCTCTAAATTTATATTAAATATGGTGCAACTCTTGATTGGAGAAAAAGACAAGCAAGCGAGTATATATCAGTAACTACATCTTAACAGATCTGGTGAACTTGCAGGAGATTAAGATCTTTGATCTTCCTAATGTGCTTAACCTAGTTTAGTTTGCAAAAGCATTATAGCAAAGAGCAGTTCTCCTATTAGAAATCGAAATGAATGGTCATGTAGTTGGAATACTTAATGCAGGTCTGCATTGCCCTTATACACACGGAGAAGTATATTTTAATGATTGTGGTTATGCGGAACTCTATAAGAAGGATGATGCCACAAATCTAGTTTATGGTTTCGACAACACAACCAATGCCCCTTTTTCTATTCAGTTTTTTTTTTGCTATAGGACAACACGGGTTCATTAGCTCATACAAAGGGGTTGTTGCGTGAACATAAGTTGCTACCTTATACTTAGTAATAATTGCCAACGTTGATTTAGCTACTTCTATTCAGGGGCGGATCCAACGGCCCCCCCTACCCATACCGAAACAATGGAACCTCCTGTGGAGCCCCCATGAATTTTTAGGCAAAGTTCTATAGTGTAGGGGGGCTGAGACTTCAGATCGAGCAGCAGTATTGTTCAGCCCCTCCTGAAATATTTCCTGGATCCGCCGCTGCTTCTATTTATTATGGGTTGTTCATGAGTTTCAATATGGTCTTTCCATTTTTTCACACTTGTTCTAAATATCACTATGTCGGTGCAGAAAGTGACCAACTAGTGAATATTTGTAGTTTTGCTGTACGTTGTGATCGGAGGTAGCCTAGCACTCAATGACACAGGATTTATACTGGTTCGGGCAACGTGTCCTACGTCCAGTCGGGGTCGGTCGGTGACTTTATTCCTAAGCCCAGGTGCTCGAAGTTTGCAGTGGGGTTACAAACGAGAGGGAGAAAGATGGGGTGTACAAGAGGTCCGGTCGGCTACGACCGAAAAGGCCGAGAGTGACAGGAACTTCGCTATGAGCTAAGTGTTCAAGCGGATGCTTGAGGTCTGAACCTGGTGGTTCTGTGGTTGTGAGTTATCGATCTAAGGAACTCTGGCCTCCTAGAATCGGTCCGTCTTATTAGAGGAATCACACCCCATTTTATAGATGAAGGGGATGGCTTTACAAGTGAGAGGGTGAGGGTACGTATGCTGCCAAGCCTTGTTGCCCACGCCTACCAAGCCTTGTTGCCCACACCGACGGGTACAAGATAGTGGTAGGCGCCTACAACACTGTTGTTGTCACTGTAGAATGTCAGATGCACATGGGAGGTCGTGCTGCCTTTTTCAGGGATGGTGGAAGTCGGTACCTACAAATATTGTTTGATGCCTAGAGTCATGTGAGGAGTCTCGCTATGTTCACCCGGTATGGTAAATCCTGGTGCCCATACCGCTATCGATGTCTAGAGACACGCGGGGGGCCTTATCGTATGGGAGTTTTAGCGGCCCCTACAATACTGTAGAGGGAGATGTCGGCGCCTACAATACTATTTGTGTCAGGGTGGCTACAGAGTACTGTTCCGTGCAGGGTATGGTCCTTGGTATAGTGGTTTTGACTTGTGAGCCTTGCCTTGCCTTTCTCCGTACGCCTTCTGGTTCCTACCGAACGGGCGTCCCCGGTCGGATGGCTCCAGTCGGCTCTGAGTGCGCCGGTCGGAGAAGAGCGGTGAGCAGGGTTCTTACGAGCCTCGGTCAGAGGGACGCAGGGTCAGAGTCAGAAGTAGGGCTTGGGGCAGGCCGTCCGGAGACGTCTGGAGCCTAAATCGAGCACTCCGGTCGGATAGGTGGGCCGAAGTAGCTGATGAGCGGGCGTTGCTCTTCTTGGGCATGGCCTTCTGGTCGGTTGCTGGACCACCCCTTTGCCCTGTTGTTCTTAGACTCTTGGGCTGAGCCTTGGCGCAGAAGCCAGTCCTCGAGGTACCTCGGGTTTATGAACCCGACACGCTATGTCTAAAACAGTTGGCAACTGCTTTTACTTCAAGGAGAAAATTAGACAATGCCACCGATGAATTAGGATTTCTATATGCAGTTTATTATTATTATAGTAAATTTTTTATGTACTCCAAGAAGGAATATCATCTTGGTGCTTCTGTAAGGTGCCAAAATCTTATGGGGACTGTGACTTGATTTGATGTCTACTTTCCTAGGAGAAAATGACCAAGTGAAGTATGTTGTATCATTTGCACAAGGATGGTGTGAGAATATAGAAGACGATGTGGGTAATTTTCTGGTCTTTGTGAGGAGTGTATACAACATATGATAAGTTGGAAACAATTGGTTAATATGTTTGATTTATTGAGGTAACAGTTCAACACAGAGAATGATTCTACCTAGCATACTTGAAATGGAATATTGCTGCTACATATATAACACATAATGTGGTTTTAGCATTTTTGTCTCAATATGTGGTTTCCTAGGGTCCTATGAAGGGATATTTGTTGGGATTGCGATCCCAAACAGGTTTAGGAGGGAGGGTGTACACAAGAGGTGGCGAAAGTTAGGGTTTGCAAATGAGAGTGGGAGGGAGAGAGTCTCTCTTGCCCTCTTACTCTTGAGAGAATTCCTTGTGAGCCATTATAAAAGTTCTCAATTCCCTGTAAGCCACTAGAAAAATTACAATGTCATGTGAGCCATTGCTCTAATTTTTTCACTCTTACATGCCACTACCGTTAACTTCTTGGGAGACGGCAGCTAATAGGATCTTGAAATGTCCATTTTGCCCCTCTTACAGGTGGACCCCACACGTCAGCCTTCTTCTTCCCCCACACACCACTACCTCTTCTTCACCATAGAGCAGGAGTGCCTGGGGAGTGGCTGGCCAAGGTGCACTGGTGGGTGCCCATGGACTTGCCGGAGGAGGACTGGCCAGGGCGCACCGATGGCCATCCTATGCTCCTCCAACACCTGCACAGCGTCCCTATAGGCCTCCCCTTCTCGCTCATGACTGCGGCTTTGCTCGACTAGGCACGATGAGCATGCCATCAAGGTGCTTATGGCCTAGGTGGGTTCTTGCCATCTTGGGATAGTATTTTGGTCTTAGAGAGTGGAGGTCTGGTCTGAATTTAGTAGATTTCCCCCCTTCAATGTAACCTGTTGATGAACTTGCTTGGAATCTAGCGTAGACTTGTTAGATCAAGGACATGGTGCTCAAGGCGTTAGGCGCATACCGGCAGTGCACTCCCATCCTGTGCGGTCATGCTCCTCGAACACCTACATGGCGTCCCTGCCTTTCTCGCTCGTGACTACGGCTTGGCTCGATTGGGCACGACGAGCACTATGGCTTGACCGGTGAGGCATCGTGTGACTATGCGTGTCTCATGTGTCCATGACTTGCACACCGGTGGGTGGCCGTGGACTCACCAGTTGGTGGCCATGAACATGCTAGAGGCAGCCTAAGATGGGCTAGCCGTGGGCACCGGCGGTCGGTTGAGTGCATCGGTGGACGCGAGCTACGGTGGTGGCACGACGGGACATGGTGGTCGACGAGGGCACACTGTGTGACACTAGGTGGCCATGGCGCACCTACAGTTGAGCCTCGCCTGTGCCGACTGCTGTGGTATGGCGTAGCGACCTACGGCTGGGGAGCGGCTACCGGCAGAATGGGACCAGTGGCGAGGGGAGCGAGCGGAGGAGGGAGGGCTAGAGCTCGCTCAAGGTGGCTAAGGCAGGCGAGCGGATGGGCAAGCGGCTGAAAGGTCCTAATGGCTAGAGGGGGTGAATAGCCTATAAAAAATTTCTACAACAACACTTAACAAACCGGTTAGACAATTATGAGGCGAAGCAAGAGTTGCGCTAGCCTACTAAAATTGCAAGTCACCTAACACAATTCTAGTTTATATAGTTTCTATCCACACAATAGCTATGTCAATACACTAAGTTAGTGTGCTCTCAAAGGCTAACTAAAGAGCCACACTAACCAAACTAACAAGCTCTCATGACTAGCTACACTAAAGAGCTTGACAACTAGTTTGCGGTAATGTAAAGAGAGTGAGCAAGATGGTTATACTGATGAGTAGAGGAATGAACCAATCAATCACAAGAATGAAAACCAATGAAGACCAATCACCTCAGAATCAAATGATGACACAATGAGTTTTTACTGAGGTTCACTTGCTTGCCGGCAAGCTAGTCCTCGTTGTGGCTATTCACTCACTTGGAGGTTCACGCGCTAATTGGCATCACACGCCAAACCCTCAATAGGGTGCCACACAACCAACACAAGATGCGGATCACACAAGCCACGAGCAATTTACTAGAGTACCTTTTGGCTCTCCATCAGAGAAAGGTCAAGAACCCCTCACAATCACCATGATCGAAGTCAGAGACAATCACCAACCTCCGCTCGACGATCCTCGCTGCTTCAAGCCATCTAGGTGGTGGCAACCACCAAGAGTAACAAGCGAACCCCATGGCAAAACATGAACACCAAGTGCCTCTAAATACAAACACTTAAGCAATGCACTTGGATTCACTCCCAATCTTACAAAGATGATGAATCAATGATGGAGATGAGTGGGAGGACTTTGGCTAAGCTCATAAGGTTGCTATGTCAATGCAAATGGCCAAGAGGATGAGCTAGAGCTAACCAAACGGTATTTATAGATACCCCAAATAATAGAGCCGTTGGCTCAATTATTGGGCTGACTGCGCATCGACTGGATGCACAGGTCATGTGCACTGTCTGGTCGCCTATGTCTAGTCGTTGCCTAACCGCCACGTGTCCTATTCAAATGAAGTAGCCATTGCTGCCACGAGTCCCATACTCAACTGCGACCGGACATGTCCGGTGTGGATGATCGGACGTAGGACGGGCAGCGTTCGGTCGAGTCTAGAGAGCTCCTAGAGCCGCTCTGGGCCAACTGGACATGTCCGGTCACACCAGACCGGATGCTCCTAGAGTCTGATCAATTATAGCACTAAAACCCGAGAGTTGCTGGTTCATACTGGACGTGTCCGGTGTGGCGACCGGACACGTTTGGTCGCACTCTTCAATCCAGTACTGAGCCACATAACTTTGATCGGACATTGAACAGTAACTCCTTAGCGTCCAGTCAGTCCACTGAGCCAGAGTCCGGTCATTAATACCAGACACGTCCGATCGCCATACCGAACACGTCCGGTCACTCTGTGACCAGCGCGACTAACTCCATTTCAACTCTATCTTCTTCACCCTTGCTCAAATGTGTTAACCACCAAGTGTATCACCTTGTGCACATGTGTTAGCATATTTTCATAAATGTTTTCAAGGGTGTTAGCACTCTACTAGATTCTAAATGCATATGCAATGAGTTAGAGCATCTAGTAGCACTTTGATAACCGTATTTCAATATGAGTTTCACCCCTCTTAATAGTACGGCTATCAAACCTAAATATGATCATACTCGCTAAGTGTCTTGATCACCGAAATGAAATGGCTCCTACCACTTATACCTTTGCCTTGAGCCTTTCATTTTTTCTCTTTCTTCTTTTCAAGTCTAAGCACTTGATCATCACTATGGCATCACCATCATCATGTCATGATCTTCATTTGCTTCACCACTTGGAATGTGCTACCTATCTCATAATCACTTTGATAAACTATGTTAGCACTTAGAGTTTCATTAATTCACCAAAACCAAACTAGAGCTTTTAGCGGCGCTGGCGAGGTGTGAGGCGCATGCCTTAGAGATAGTGGGGGAGTCTGGAAGATGAAGAAGGCTAACATGCAGGGCCCACGTGTAAGAGGGGCAAAATGGACATTATAAGCTCCTGTTAGCTGTCGTTGGCCCAAAAGGTAACGGTAGTGGCATGTAAGGGTCCAAAAATTTGGAGCAGTGGCTCATGTGACATCGTAACTTTTGCAGTGGCTCATAGGGAATTGAAAACTTTTATATTGGCTCACAATGAATTCTCTTCTTACTCTTTGCTCTATATATAGACAATGAAAATTTACATGTGGCCCCTTGGTGGGGGAGGATTTCATAAGTTACTACACTAACTCCTTTTGGGCCTCTTCTAGGGGAATACTTGGTCCATATGTCATATGGGCTCTCCTAACAGTAGCCCCTCATCTACTAGGTTATGGCTGATACTACATGACCTAGTAGATGCTCATACAAGAATAGACACAATACAACTTGAATCTTGGTTGCGAGGATCGCCCTTCGCAACCTACACGTGCCTCACTAAAAACTCCTCCCAAAACCCTATGGGAAAAAAGGGCATGAAGAAAAAAGCACGTGCATGTCTCTATCCTAAACATGTTTTAACTTTCGAGGCTTGTAGCTCCAAGTGCCTTAATGTTGATTTCCCCGATGTCTCCATCTTCGGGCTTCGACTCCTTCTGTCGCTTCTATGACATGGTTCATCAACTTTGCTCGGCGTATAGGTCTTTTCTTCCAGTACCTTCTCAATGCATAGATCTTTATCTTCTAAGGCCTTCTGAGCATGTAGGTCTTCATTTCTGGCACTATCGAAAGTGTTTACTCCAATAATACAAATCAACGTATCCATGCATAGAGAATCAGAAGGGTAGCACACAAGACATAGGATTTATACTAGTTCAGGTATGTGGTACCCTACATCTAGTTTGAAGTAGATCTCTCTATTTGTATGCTCGATTTTATAAGGATTGCCAATTGTAGCTATGAGCTAGTACGGATGTTAAGGATTGCACATTGGAGGCTCCCTACCCCTCCTTATATAGTTTAGGGGTAGGGTTACAAGAGATCTGATCGGCTAATAGATGTGTTTCCTAGTTGATTACCTAGAAAGTAGAACAAATCCTTCTACTATTTCCATAAAGACTAGAATGCAAGCTATCTATGCTAAGTTGCTTGCTCATCATGTCTAGTGCTGCGCCAAATGTAGTACGTGGGCCTCATACTCGTCGTCTTTGGCCCACTCGCCAGGTCCTAGTCCGAAATATAGCCGGTGAGGTATCCCGATCCCATATCTTTGATAGGGACCTTCTCGTTGAAAGCTTCACTTGATGATGCATCTTCTCTTGGAAAATAGGCATAGTTGCCATAGCTGATGTAGTCAAAGTAGTTGTGGTTGAAGGTTGCTGTGAGGCCCTCGAATCTTCTCTCACGAGCACCGAGCAAAATACTACACCCTCCAGAATGGTTGGCCCTCCAGTATGCTCCTTAGCCCCTCTTGGTCGGTGCTCATGACTAGATCCTTAGTCATGCTTGGTGTAGTTGATGTAGTCGTGGAAGTAGATGTTCGGAGCGAAGTTGTCGATGAGCCCCTCGAGCCAAAGTGGTTGACAAAGGTGTAGTAGACCTCGGTGCCTAAGGAGTTGACATAGCACCTAGAGCTTAGCAACAGAGGCAAAGTCATCATAGGCATTGATGCCAAAGTTTTCGACAAAGGCTCTCAAGTCATTGTAGTAGGTGAAGATGATGGCAAAGTCCCTTGCCAAAGTGTTGATGGAGGTGAGTCATAGTGGTTCGCTGAAGATGTTGGTGAAGCACTCCTGCCGAAGCATTGGTAGAGGCATTTTGTTGTGGTTCACCAAATGTTTGTGAAGGCCCACCTATAAAGGTGTTTAGCAGAGGTGATGTTGTTGTAGACGTCGAAGGTGTCAACGAAGCTCCTTTGTGCTAATCATGTTGAAGGAGGTAAGTTTTCTTAGTTTGAGGAAGTGTTAGTGAAGGCCCTCTTGCAAAGGCATTTGTCCGAGGTGATGTTGGTGTAGTCGTTGAAGGCGATGGTGAAGCCTCTCATGCTAAAGAGCTTGGCGAAGGCAATCTCGGTGTTGATGTCGAAGGTGTCGGCGAAGCCCCTCATGACTGAAAGGTCCTAATTGTAACACCCTCGGTGTTACGCCCTAAACAAACTACTAAATCATGTCATGAGCATCATATTTATATAATAATACATGTGATAGAAGGTGTTGATAAATTTCTTGTAGCCTAAAATAACCAATAAAAATGTTAAATGAATGTTGATTCAATAGCTCATGTATATCAAGTAGGGTTGAAAATCAATTTGTATTAAGCAAAAATACTATAGAACATGTGTGTGATACTTAAATAAAGTTTGAAGTACAAAGTTTGTAGATGGCAGTGAAATACTTGCTGTTGAAAAATGGTATTACTAACTAATATTTCTACTAGCCTAGAAATTGCAAATTGGAATCAAGTTCAACTCAAAAACTTAGAAAAACTCCAAGTTTGTCAATAGCTAGACATTGCTATGTTTAGCAAATTATTTTGAGAGATTGGGTTAAAGGGTGGTGTAGTGTTATAGCTAGATTTGGTAGTATCATATGCCATCTTATGCATGGTGAAGATGGTTTAGGTCCAGAAGCAACCGTTTAGTTTTTATAGGTGCTTTAAAATTCATGCACGACACATTCTCGGGCTGGCTCGTCGAGTGGACGCGGTCACCAGGCCCGGGCGCTCGGCATCACTGCGTTGGTCGCGCGTGTGTGCGCTGCCGCATGTGGCCGGCTGTGGCTGCCTCTGGCCTGGCTATGGCCCGGCCGCCGGTGGCCCCGCCCCGCGCCATGACGGAGCCGCTACCGGTGCCATCACCTCGTCATCGCATCGCCGTCGTGTCTACGCTCTCTACAATCCTACACCGCTTCCTAGCCCTATCCGATGGCACTGCCTCTACCGCATGTGCGCTGCCGGCCAGGCCGTGCATGGGGCCAAGCCAATGTTGCGGCGGCCTTCGTCTTACCGACGTGGCACTCTTTTCACCGCTCGAATCACCTACTTGATGAGCCATTGCCTACCTCTGTACTCACGTCGTACTAATGTCCGTGTCACGGTGTCACTGCCCTCCCTTGCATCATTTTGTTGTGCCAGCCCTACAAGATGGCCCCACGCACGATCGCTGCTTCACGACGCTCTCTCTCTGAGTCTTCCCTGTACGAACGCCTTGCTTCATTAACACAGCCTCGACCAAAGCAGGCATAACCTTGAAGACCTACCGCCCCCGCCTACTCTTGTCACCGACAGAATTGCCCGCTTCGCACGACAAATACGTGCAGTTCAGGACACCACACCTCAATTCGACATTCCCATAGTTAGACAAGAAAGCTAGCTAGCAGCCCAACCCTCACCTTGGTGCAACCGAGCACTACTAGCGGCCAATTTCTTAGTTTTCTCGCTGCCGGCCAGGTGCGCCGCCATGCCAGTGAAATTGGGGTAAGGTCCGAATTAGTTCAATTGTTTGTATCCATGAGCTCGCCTTGACCTCCTCTATCTGGTGCTCACGCCATTTGGCCAGGGCGCTTATCGGAGAAGTGGTGACGCATGGGTGTCTATCTCGGAGCACCGCCGCCCCAATGGCTCGCACGTGGCTAGGCCACCTCGGCACTCCTCCACCTCAACTGTCACCACAGCACAAATCTGGTGAGCTACTAGTGCTTACCCACTATCCCTACCACCCTGATAGAACCTTAGGTCGCCGGAATAGTCATGCCGCCATCGTGGATAGCCACCCACCACTGTAGCCCACGACAGTACGCCTCCGAGTCCCTAACCACCTCCCATCATAGTGTGTTTAGCTACAGATGGTGGTCGGCCCCTTACTTCTGTCGTAGCACGCCTAGGTTGCCCCGTGAAACCGCCTTATGCCATCGATCGCCGAGCCGGCGCGTGCAGGGATCCCTAGGGACCTTCCTGTGGTAAAGGTGAAAACATCTGAGGGCTTGGTTGCAAGATTACTGACGGTAGGAATAGTGCGTATAGTAGTCATGTTATTATCTAAAAGCACGGGGGCTTTTCTGCAAAGCCACCGTCGCGCGCGGGCCTCCTGGCCTTAGGACGTGTTGGGCCATTGCGACCCGCGCGAGGCCATGCCTGCGCTGGGCCACTGGGCTGCCGGGCCAGGATGGGTTGCTGCCGGCCCTTTTCTCTTTCTAATGCATTTTTAATTTAGTTTCTAAGGTAAACTTGTAAATTCAGTATAAAATTGTGTAGTTAACCAAAAATTATGAAACCAATTTTGTTAGGTTCCTAAAATCATGATCTATCTACTAGTATATTTTGTTCACATAGTTTTGTAATATTTTTAGGAGTTATCTAATTAATTTGAGATGCTTAATATTGTAAGGTATAAACTTGTAGGAATTTTTGTGATAAATTGGTGATAGTGTTGACTCTGAAACTTTCACAGTAAATTCCTAACATTATTAGGTGCTCACTGTAATTTTTGTAGCTCCATAATAATTAGTTTGCTAAGGTAGCTAAATGAGCCCTAGTTTGAAAATATATATTTAATCAATAAAATGCCAAAGCACCTTAGGGTTGTAGAACTAGAACCTTTTCCGAGAAACAACGCCTTATTCAACAACATGGATACGTAGCCTAACACGTTAGTTATTAGAGCTATCTCGTTAGCTTGCGAGGCGTAATCGTATTTCTAAGAGTTTCAGTTGTCGTTGATTATTTACGTCTCTATGTTGCATCCACGTATATCATAATAGGAACAACAATGGATCATGGAGATGATCGGAGTAGCAGAAAAGATGGTGCCTTAATGATTGTGTCACCATGATGGAATGCTAACTTTTGGTTATATCTTACCCAGGCAAGCCCCGGTGCATAACCCCTATTATTCTACACTTTAATTTATGCTTGTGCATTAAGTTTTAAAGAGTTGAATGAAACCACTTGCATATATATATATATCCTTATCCTATGAGTTCTACTACTATGTTAGGATCGTGTAGATTGCTATGCTATAGGATTCGGTAGAAGTCAAGTGATTACCTGTGTCTCGCGATAGATAGGAAAGATATTATTGTTGTTATTATATTACTATCACATGGAACATATATGAATGATAATTGGAGACCAGGCGGAATGGTACTTGGATTTGGACTTGGTTAGGCATTCGAGCGATTGCATTGGTTTTGCCTATGTCAATTGAGGACTGTCTGTTGCTATGAATGGTAGTCAGGTCACAGACTTATTATCCTGAGCACATACTTGCTTATGGGAGCGGGAAGGCTCGTTATGCTCTTGTCGTGGGTTCTAGCTCTTTCTAGACCGACTGATTAGAAGCAGAGAAAGATGGAGGTCTAAGCACCATACTGAGACCGGGTCTCAAGTGTGGGGGCTTGGAGTCTAAGTTTGGACGGGGACCTGGACCCCGTGACAGGAGTGAAATGGGTTGACCTTGTTTGTTCCTGGGGTACAAACAAGGCATGCGTTTTGGGGTACCTAGCTGGGATACATTAATTCGCGAATCACCGTTTCTGTGAGTTGGTACGACTTGGCTATGGTCTAGCACCGTAGTAAGAACTGGAATATGAAAGATGGTAAAATAGTTCTGATTGCTTACCACATGCTTGAAAGTAGCATAAGTGCTTACATAGAATGGTTAGTTAATGAACTAATAATAACTGCTAATAAAATTATATATAAGGATGCACGTTTAGTAATACTTTCGTAGATGCAATAACCCACAAGCCAAATAAGCCTTGCATATCCTTGGAGTCTTTTATTTTTCTCATGTTGGGTAAGTCTTGCTAAGTACAATCGAGTACTCAAGGTTTTATTCCCCCTGTTGCAGGTGATCGGAGGATACTTAGAGCTGACTCTTGTGTGTGGAAACCTCCTAGTGGGCTCAAAGAGAATTCCTTTCACGCTATGACCGTAGTGTTTACTTATAACCCTCACTAGAGGTTTTTATAAAAAAGATGTAAAATCTGCTAGCATCTCTCGTATATAAATATCCATTATGTGAATACTCCACCATGTCATTAAATTAATCTATGTTTCCTCTGTAACTCAGATAACATTGCTATGTTCCGCTGTTATAATAAATTGAGGTAATATTCTACTACTGTAATAAAATGATGTAACAAATGGCTTAAGAATGTTGTAAACTTATTTCTCTCATTTATGACCCTGATGAAAAATGTGGATTTTTAAGTTTTCCCTTGGGGTGTGCTCGATAGAACTGCGTAGTTTAGTGTCCTCTCTTGAGTACTTAGTGTCTAATGGAAGACAAGTACTCCTAGGAGACATTAGATTAGGTGGTTCTACCACACTAATGGCTAGAGGGGGGTGAATAGCCTATAAAAATTTCTACAACAATACTAAGCAAAGCGGTTAGATAATTATGAGGCGAAGCGAATGTTGCGCTAGCCTACAATAAAATACAAGCCACCTACCATAATTCTAGTTTCTTTAGTCTCTAAGCATACAAAGGCTATGTCGCTACACTAAGTTAGTGAGCTCTCAAAGACTAACTAAAGAGCCTCACTAACCACACTAGACCAACATAAGCTAGCTCTCAAAACTAGTTACACTAAAGAGCTTAGCCACACTAGGAAAGTAAATACACGAGAGGGATAGAGGGTTATACCACCGTGTCGAGGAATAAACTAATCACAAGATGAAGCCAATCAATCACAATAGAATCCCGGTGGCAAGAGATGACACAATGATTTTTCATCGAGGTTCACTTGCTTGCCGGCAAGCTAGTCCCCGTTGTGGTGATTCACTCACTTGGAGGTTCATACGCTAATAGGCATCACACGCCTAAACCGCAATCGGGTGCAGCACAACCAACACAAGATGAGGATCACACAAGCCATGAGCAATCCACTAGAGTACTTTTGGCTTTCCACCGGGGAAAGGTCAAGAACCCCTCACAATCACCACGATCGAAGCCTGAGACAAGCACCTTCCTCCACTCGACAATCCTCGCTGCACCAAGCCATCTAGATGGCGGCAACCACCAAGAGTAACAAGCGAATCCTACAGCGAAACACAATCACCAAGTGCCTCTAGATGCAATCACTCAAGCAATACACTTGGATTCACTCCCAATCTCACAAAATAGTGAATCAATGATGGATATAAGTGGGAGGGCTTTGGCTAAGCTCACAAGGTTGCTATGCCAATGCAAATGGCTAAGAGAGTGACCTAGAGCTGGCCAAACACCTTATATAGGCGTCCCCTCAAAATAGAGTCGTTGGCTCACTGTCAGTGCTGAATTCGAGGCGACCGAACATGTAGGTCTAACCGATCAGAAGCACAACCCCCAACATCCGGTCACTGGATGTCATCCATGTGTCCCCCGCTTTAAACCACGTTCGTCGATCTCCAACAGTCAAAATCCAGTGCCCTCACGGTTAAGTGACGATCGAATGCGGCGCTAGGCAGGACCGGACATGCCGGTGCTAGCCCTACCCACGCGTGAGCCCGCGCCACCAAGTACTGACCGGACACGCCGCACCCTATGGCTTCCCAGTGTCAGGTCATTTCTAGTAAGCATCTAGAGACGATTTCCCACGATCGGACGTGTTCGATCAGGAACAATCGGACTCAACCAGCGTCCGCTCTTCGTTAGCCTCACAATGCACCGCTATGTCACCTGTGACTAGACGCAGGCCCTGCGCGTCTTGTCACATTCACTTTGCAGAGTTCGGTCGCAAACCAGATAGAGCCCGAGCACGCCACCTTCTCTAAAATTGACCGGACGCTCTACCACTTTGTCCGATCATTTCGATAGCAGCGTTCGGTCACTGAAAATCGGTGCCTCCACTTCACCAACTTCTTCACCATTGCTCAAATGTGCTAACCACCAAGTGTTTCACCTTGTGCACGTGTGTTAACATATTTTCACAAATATTTTCAAGGGTGTTAGCACTCACTAGAATCTAAATGCATATGCAATGAGTTAGGACATCTAGTGGCACTTTGATTACCGCATTTCACAATGAGTTTCACCCCTCTTAATAGTACGGCTATCTATCCTAAATATGATCACACCCACTTGGTGTCTTGATCACCAAAACATAAAAGCTCCTATTAAATTTCACCTTTGTCTTGAGCTTTTTTATTTTTCTCTTTCTTCTTTTCCAAGTCTGAGTACCTTGATCATCACCATGCCATCACCATCATCATGATCTTCATATGCTCCATCACTTGAAATGTGCCACCTATCTTATAATCACTAGAGCAATAGGTTAGCACTTAGGGTTTTATCAATTCACCAAAACCAAACTAGAACTTGATGAAGGTGTCGGTGGAGGTGGTGTTGGTGTAGATGCCAAAGGTGTTGGTGAAGTTCCTTTGGCCGAAGGACAGAGTAGTCATGTGAAAATAAACCTAAAAGAACAAAGCGTCCAAGCTTTTTCTAAATACGATATATGAGCACCCAATATTGTGTATAAAAGAACAAAGAATCCAAGTTTTTTTCTAAAAGAAAAAAGAAACATCTCACGATCATGTCGTAAACACACTCTGGGCTTATTTGACTGCACATGTATCTATCTCAATTCACGTGTGTTAGAGTTAGTTAGGATCAAAATTAGTTAATTTTTACCCTAAATCCATATAAATTGAGATGGATACCGATGCAGACAAATAAAACCTTATCGGTCTACTTTCAAAGCCCAAGCCATGATTTCTTCCACGCTATGCCTAGAGTACCACCATTACTGCTGGTAAATTCTAAAGAATTACGTATAGCTAGCAACAATGGTCATGGAAGTTCCAAGTCCACATCTCACATCAATTCTAATAATTTCAAAAGGAAACAAGAGAACAGCGTCCCTGTCGAAAAGATTGGGCGCATCACGCAACAGCCTGAAGTATCTACTGTACAACTGCTATTGCTTGCGAGTAGTGAGTGTAATATAATGCCTTTACCATGTACCTTGCATTAAGACGTGTCCACGTGCATACGCAAAAACACCCACCAAGACATTCCACGTTTCCACCGATGACAATGAGGCAGCGACAGCGAAGGTAGGTAGAGCAAGCGGCCACTCCAAAGTCCAAACTCTCCTCGACAGCGTGACCAATCCAAGGTCCACACATCGCCCGGGCCCACACTTGTTTTTATTATGATACTGTTATCCCAAACCAACCCCCTCCAATCTGCTCCGAGCACCATGGCGAGGATCAGGGGCCCGAGCCTCATCGTCCTGCTCGCTCTCGCCGTCCTCGCCGCCGTCGCCGCCGCCGAGGCGCGCGCGCAGTCCACATACATCATCCACCTCGCGCCAGGCCACCCGGCGCTGTCCGCCGCGCGCGCCAACGGCGGCGGCGAGGCGGTCCTCCGCCGCCTCCTCCCGCGCCGCCTGCGCGCGCCGAGGCCGCGCGTGCTCTACTCCTACCAGCACGCTGCCACGGGCATCGCCGCGCAGCTCACGCCCGAGCAGGCCGCGCACGCCGCAGCCGCGGAGGGCGTCCTGGCCGTGTACCCCGACAAGGCGCGGCAGCTGCACACCACCCACACCCCGTCGTTCCTAGGCCTGACCGAGACCGCCGGGCTCCTCCCAGCCGCGGCGGGAGGCGCGTCGTCTGCCGTCGTCGGCGTGCTCGACACCGGGCTCTACCCCATCGGCCGGGGCTCGTTCGCGGCAGCTGCTGGGCTCGGCCCGCCGCCCGCGTCCTTCTCCGGAGGATGCGTCTCCGCGGGCTCCTTCAACGCGTCCGCTTACTGCAACAGCAAGCTCATCGGCGCCAAGTTCTTCTACAAGGGGTACGAGGCTGGTCTCGGCCAACCCATTGATGAGACCAAGGAGTCCAAGTCACCGCTGGACACTGAGGGCCATGGCACGCACACCGCCTCCACGGCGGCTGGCTCGCCGGTGCCCGGCGCCGGGTTCTTCGACTACGCCAAGGGGCAGGCCGTGGGCATGGACCCCGGCGCGCGCATCGCGGCGTACAAGATCTGCTGGGCGTCCGGATGCTACGACTCCGACATCCTCGCCGCCATGGACGAGGCCGTCGCCGACGGCGTCGACGTCATCTCGCTCTCCGTCGGCGCCAACGGGTACGCCCCTCGCTTCTACACCGATTCCATCGCCATCGGCGCTTTCCACGCGGTGCGCAAGGGCATCGTCGTCTCCTGCTCCGCCGGCAACTCCGGCCCCGGCGAGTACACCTCCGTCAACATTGCGCCGTGGATATTGACCGTCGGCGCGTCCACCATCGACCGCGAGTTCCCCGCCGATGTGGTTCTTGGTGACGGCCGCGTCTTTGGCGGCGTGTCTCTGTACGCCGGTGACCCCCTCGACTCCACTCAGCTGCCGCTGGTGTTCGCCGGGGACTGTGGTTCCCGCCTGTGCCTGATAGGCGAGCTCGACCCGAAGAAGGTGGCCGGCAAGATCGTGCTCTGTCTGCGTGGTAACAACGCTCGCGTCGAGAAAGGAGCGGCAGTCAAGCTCGCCGGTGGGGTCGGAATGATCCTCGCCAACACCGAGGACAGCGGCGAGGAGCTAATCGCCGACTCCCACCTCGTGTCGGCGACTATGGTCGGGCAGAAGTTCGGCGACAAGATCAGGTACTACGTCCAGACGGACCCGTCGCCGACGGCGACCATCGTGTTCCGCGGCACGGTCATCGGCAAGTCGCCGTCCGCGCCGCAAGTGGCGGCGTTCTCGAGTCGAGGCCCCAACTACCGCGCGCCGGAGATCCTCAAGCCCGACGTCATCGCCCCCGGCGTCAACATACTCGCGGCGTGGACCGGCGTCGCGTCCCCCACCGACCTGGACATCGACACGAGGCGCGTCGAGTTCAACATCATCTCCGGGACGTCTATGTCCTGCCCGCACGTGAGCGGCCTCGCCGCGCTGCTCCGCCAGGCGCACCCGGAGTGGAGCCCCGCCGCGATCAAGTCGGCGCTCATGACCACGGCGTACAACCTGGACAACTCCGGGAAGACCATCAAGGACCTCGCGACGGGCGAGGAGTCGACGCCGTTCGTCCGTGGCGCCGGCCACGTCGACCCCAACGCCGCCCTCGACCCGGGCCTGGTGTACGACGCCGGCACCGACGACTACGTCGCCTTCCTCTGCACGCTCGGGTACTCTCCGTCGTTGATCTCCATCTTCACACAGGACGCGTCGGTCGCCCACTGCTCGAGGA
This sequence comes from Miscanthus floridulus, assembly GCF_019320115.1. Lineage (NCBI taxonomy): Eukaryota > Viridiplantae > Streptophyta > Magnoliopsida > Poales > Poaceae > Miscanthus > Miscanthus floridulus. Next base: position 125,651,116 of record NC_089586.1, on the reverse strand, counting down.
AATTCGCTCGCCCCGGCGACCTCAACTACCCTGCCTTCGTCGCCGTCTTCTCCTCCTACCAAGATTCAGTCACCTACCGCCGGGTGGTGCGCAACGTCGGCAGCAACTCCAGCGCGGTGTACCAGCCCAAGATTGTCAGCCCGTCCGGCGTGGATGTCACGGTGAGCCCGAGCAAGCTCGCGTTCGACGGGAAGCAGCAGAGCCTGGGCTACGAGATCACCATCGCGGTGTCAGGCAACCCGGTGATCGTGGACGCCAACTACTCGTTCGGGTCCATCACCTGGAGCGACGGCGCGCACGACGTCACGAGCCCCATTGCCGTGACCTGGCCGTCCAACGGTGGAGCAGCTGCCATGTAGACTGCTGCTGTTGCTACTGGCTACTGCTGTGGGCAGAAGAACAGGGCTATCAGATCCGAGATCTCCACGCATCCTTCCTGCCTGCCATTGTTTACTCGACTGAACCACGGAATAATTCAGCTGCCGCTACCATGGTTGTGTGGACCAATGGACCATGCTTGCAGCTCTCTTTTCATTTAGGAGTAGGTTGGTTGGAGTAGTGTATGTGATTGGCTGTTTGCAACTTGCAAGGCAGCGAGGGTGCCATTATGGCTGATGGCGATTGATGAACATGTATAAACAAGTTTGTAATTGTTAGTATAATAGTGTACCTCTGGAACCGTAGATCTGAGGTAAGCCTCCTCGTCTTTGTGTAGTTGCACCGTAGCAGGGTAGACGCCGATACCGTGGGGTTGTTGGCGTCGTGGTGGCGATGCAGTGTAGTGTACCTCTGTAACCATAGATCCGGGGTAAGCCTCCTCGCCTTTGCGTAGTTGCACCGCGGCAGGGTAGACGCCGGTACCGTGGGGTTGTTGGCGTCGTGGTGGCGATGCAGTGGACCGATGGTGACGCTGCAGGGGCGATGGCGGTGCGGTGGGATATTCCGTCGCTGGCAGCACTCTTTTAGATCGGATTAGGTTTCTCTATGGTGGAATTGCGGTGGCTCCGGTCAACCTCGTTCGTTGAGCCCAGTTCCTCACTCCTCTATTAATAGTGCTGTGCGACAGGGGCCCACCAACCACATTAGGGTTGGGCGCCCCCGATCAGGGCGCAGATCAAAGGGCCCAATAGGCTGTTGGACCTATTGATGGAGATCAACTAACATTTTTTCCCTTGATCTCATTACTATCTTTCAATTTCATATCATTTACTTTTGTTCATTCCATTACAGATTAGCGCATAGAGCATGTCTCGTCGTCACGGTCCATTGCCGATGGATTTAACAGCTACAACACACTACTCTGTTCTGAAATAGATACTTATCTTTGGGCCTTCTTTTGTCCAGGAATTTTAGGCTTTCCCTTAAATCCATACTAGCTACACGTTGGGTGGTAAGCCTTTTTTTAAGCGGATCCGCGAGCATCTTTTCTGTACTTACATGCTCAAGACTTATGACTTGATCCCGGACTTTTTCTTTCACAACATAATACTCTATGTTAATGTGTTTGGCAGCACCACTTGACTTATTGTTGTGAGCATACTGTACTGTCGGATTATTATCGCAGTATAACTTTAGTGGTCTATAGATGTCCACCACCTTCAAACCGGGTATGAACTTCTTTAGCCAGTTCACCTGTCCCGTTGCCTCATAACACGCTACAAACTTGGCATACATTGTGGACGATTTGTTTTGAGCTTTTCCATAAAATAGCTCCCCCTACGAGAGTGAATACATATCCAGACGTGGATTTTCTATCATCTCCCGCATAATCAGAATCTGAATACCCCACTATATGGAGTGAATCAGATCTTCTATACGTTATCATAAGGCCTTTCGTTCCTTGCAAATAACGTAAAACTTTCTTTACCAATTTCCAGTGTTCTATTCCAGGATTGCTCTGGAATCTGCCAAGTAACCCGGTAACAAATGCTAAGTCAGGGCGCGTACATACTTGAGCATATTGCAAGCTTCCGATAGCTAAAGCATATGGAACCACTTTCATTTGATCGATCTTATATTGGTTCCTAAGGCATTGAAAATCCCCATATCTATCGCCCTTGACTATAGGAGCAGGTGAGGGACTATATTTATGCATACTTAATTTCTTTAAGATTCTTTTCTATGTATGTCTTTTGTGATAGTCCTAATACCCCTTTACTTCTATCTCGGTGAATCTCGATCCCTAGAACGAACGAAGCTTCACCAAGATCTTTCATATCAAATTTTGAGGACAAAAACTTTTTTGTCTCCAGTAGTAGACTGACATCACTACTAGCAAGTAAGATATCATCCACGTATAGGACAAGGAAGATAAACTTCCCATTCTTAAACTTTGTATAGACACAATTGTCCTCTACATTCTCTTTAAAACCCAAAATTCTTTATTGTCTGATCAAACTTCAAGAACCACTGTCTTGAAGCTTGTTTTAATCCTTAAATGGATTTCTTTAGGCGACATCCCATTCGTTCTTTTCCTTCCATGACAAAACCCTTCGGTTGTGCCATGTAAACATTTTCCTCTAAGTTCCCGTTGAGAAATGTCGTCTTTACATCCACATGATGTAATTCTAAATCGTAATGTGCCATTAATGCCATTATGATTCTGAAGGAATCCTTACATGAGACCGGAGAAAAGGCTCAATGTAATCAATTCCTTGTCTTTGCGTAAAGCCTTTTGCCACAAGTTGTACTTTATATCTCTCTATATTCCCTTGAGAGTCAAGTTTTGTTTTGTAGACCCATTTACAGCCTACTGTTTTGGCTCCTTTAGAAATTAACTTCAAGTCCCAAACTTTATTGGCATTCATAGATTTCATTTCATCTTCCATGGCCTCAAGTCACTTTGATGAATGATCACTTTTCATGGCTTATTCAAATGAGGTGGGATTATCCTCCATTTAAAATTCCTCAGTGGTGTATACTTCATTGTCAGCAGGAATAGCTAATTTTCTAACTCTTTGAGACCTTCTAGGGGCCTCCACATTTGGCACATCTTCTGTTTGAGACTGTTGTTGCTCCCCCTCATGTGTGGCAATAGGTTCTATAGGATCCTGAAGAACAGGTTTCTTATCATCATTCATTGTTGCCATAGGTGGAATAACAACAGGTGTTGGCATCACAGTATCTGACACTATCGGTGCAGCGACAGCAAGTAGTGAGAAAAATAGCTCATGAATCATTGGAGTGGGCGCATACACCCGTTTCTATTCAAGGTCAATTTCTTGAGCTACCATGCTCCCCCTCATCAATTCATCCTCTAGGAAGACAGCGTGTCTCATTTCCACAAACTTTGTATGTCTCTCTGGACAGTAGAAACGAAAAACTTTTGACTTTTCTGGGTAGCCAATGAAATGGCAACTTACTGTTTTAGAATCTCGCTTTCTAATGTTTGGGTTAAATACTTTAGCCTCAGCAGGGCTCCCCCACACACTTAAGTGTTTTAGTGAGGGTACTCTTCCTGTCCACAACACATACGGTGTTTTGGGCACCGACTTACTTGGTACTCTATTGAGAATATGAATGGCGGTTTTTAACTCCTCTATCCATAGGCTCAACTGTAAGGTAGAGTAACTTATCATACTGCACACCATATTCATCAGGGTATAATTCCGTCTCTCAGCTATTCCATTCTGCTGAGGTTCACCCGATATAGAATACTGGGCTACTATGCCATTCTCCTGTAAGAACCTTGCAAAAGGTCCAGGAACTTGGCCATATGAGGTATGCCAACCGTCGTACTCCCCCACGGTCGGACCTGACTATCTTAATCTTTAAATTATGTTGATTTTCAACTTTTGCCTTAAATATCTTAAATTTATCCAATATTTCTTTTCTTTCTTTGATTGGATAAATATAGCCATAATGGGAGTAATCATCTGTGAATGTTATGAGCAAAACATAACCATCCACACTCTTTACAAGAAACTGACCACATATGTCTATGTGAATAATCTATCAAATTCCTGCGCTTCATTTGGCATCTTTCTTAATTTCAATTACATACTTTCCTTTTATGCATTCTGAGAGCTCTAATGGAGGAAGAATATTATTCTTAACTAGTCTTTCTATTCTCCCCCTCGAAATATGGCCTAAACGATAGTGCCATAATTTCAACGACACATTGTGAGCTCTCTTATGTCACCATTATCAGAGTAACTCTTTGTCACTAGCTGCTTTATCAGTTGGGTAGCATATTGCTTTGAAGAGCTAGTGAACTGACTCTTTATTCTATCGAGGTACTCGTTGACTGTGTCATACTCTAGGATTAAGCCCACAATTACAGACTTAATTGTGTTCTTTATCATAGCCAAACATTTCTTATTGGCAGTGACCCACTACCTATGCACAAGGGTATAGGACATCTTTTAGGATTTTAAAATCTCTCTCTTTAGTTGCCCAAATGGCATCATCCCATTTGTCTCCCTCACCGGTACCACAGGCTCTGTGGAACAAGGCGAGGTGACTACCCAGTCCACCTTAGACAAGATAAAAACCAAGTCAAACCTTTTCTTAACATAAAAATGACACTATTTGTATGCATTGATTCCAACATAGGTCAAAATCAAAACATACAATTATTCTTATACACTAATTCTACATCATCGTTGGGCAGAAATAGAATTAATGCATAAAACATTAAAATTCACAACTTGCTCTTACACACTAATTCTACATCACCGTTGGGCAGAAATAGAATTAATGCATAAATCATTAAAATTCATAACTATTCTTATACACTAATTCTACATCACCGTTGGACAGAAATAGAATTAATGCATAAATCATTAAAATTATGATATTGTTATTAACAACATTGGTCAGAAAATAACAACATCATAATCATGTCAAAATCTCTTTTTCTCCAATTAAATATCACATTGGTTCAAAATAACTGGAGAATAAACAATTTATTTAGTGGCGGAAAAACTCTCTTTTTCTCCAATTAAATATCACGTTGGTTCAAAATAACTGGAGAATAAACAATTTCTTTAGCAGCGGAAAAACTCTCTTTTTCTCCAATTAAATATCACGTTGGTTCAAAATAACTGGAGAATCAACTATTTCTTTAACAGCGGAAAAAGTATACTCAATTTCTTGAATTTTACCCATAGGGAAAAAATAATTTTCTATTTTCTTTGAGCTATTTTTTATTTTCTAGAAATAAATAATTACTGGAAAATAAAAAAGAAAATACTGATCTTGGGCCAAAACTGGCACAGTGGCCCGGCCCAGATCTGGCCTAAGGCCGACCTCGTCTCTCTCTCTCTCTCTCTCTCTCTCTCTCTCTCTCTCTCTCTC